>NC_134489.1:71307507-71385007 GCF_040206685.1 Ascaphus truei
GGGAGAGAGAGAGAGAGAGAGAGAGAGGAAGAGAGAGGAAGAGAGAGGAAGAGAGGGAGACAGAGGGAGAGAGAGGAATAGAGGGAGAGGAAGAGAGGGAGAGAGAGGAAGAGAGGGAGAGGGAGAGAGAGGAAGAGAGAGAGAGAGAGAGAGAGAGTGAGAGAGAGAGAGAGAGAGAGAGAGAGAGAAAGACAGAGAAAGAGAGAAAGAGAGAGAAAGAGAGAGAGGAGAGAGAAGAGAGGAGAGAGAGAGAAGAAAGAGACAGAGGAGGGATAGAGAAAAAAGAGACAGAGGAGGGAGAGAGAAAAAGAGACAGAGGAGGGAGAGAGAAAAAGACAGAGGGGGGAGAGAAAGAGAGAGGGGAGAGAAAGAGACCAGAGAGAGGGGAGAGAAAGAGACCAGAGAGAGGGGAGACCAGAGAGAGGGGAGACCAGAGAGAGGGGAGACCAGAGAGGGGGGAGACCAGAGAGAGGGCAGACGGGGGACCAGAGAGAGGGGAGACAGGGGGAGACCAGAGAGAGGGGAGACGGGGGGAGACCATAGAGAGGGGAGACGGGGGAGAGACCAGAGAGAGGGGAGATGGGGAGAGACCAGAGGGAGGGGAGACGGGGGGAGACCAGAGAGAGGGGAGACGGGGGAGACCAGAGAGAGGGGAGACGGGGAGAGACCAGAGAGAGGGGGGCAGGGGTGACTGACTGACCGGGGCAGGGGTGACTGACTGACCGGGGCAAGGGTGACTGACTGACCGGGGCAGAGGTGACTGACTGACCGGGGCAGGTGACTGATTGGGGGGGGGAGTACCTCTGGTGTCACACACATACTCCCATACACATTCTCCCATATATATACACACACACATATATACACACACACACACTCCCATATATACACACACTCCCATATATACACACACACACACTCCCATATATACACACACTCCCCCATATATACACACACTCCCATATATACACACACTCCCATATATACACACACTCCCCCATATATACACACACTCCCCCATATATACACACTCCCACATATATACACACACTCCCACATATACACACACTCCCTACACACACTCCCACATATATACACACACTCCCACATATATACACACACTCCCACATATATACACACACTCCCACATATATACACACACTCCCCCATATATACACACACTCCCCCATATATACACACACTCCCACATATAAACACACACTCCACATATATACACACACTCCCACATATATACACACACTCCCACATATATACACACTCTCCCACATATATACACACACTCCCACATATATACACACACTCCCATATATATACACACACTCCCACATATATACACACACTTCCACACATATACACACAGTCCCACATATATACACACACTCCCACATATATACACACAGTCCCACATATATACACACACACACACACACACACACACACACACACACACACACACACACACACACACACACACACACACACACACACACACACACACACCCATGAATACACACACACACACCCCTGCATACACACACACACACCCCCATGCATACACACACACACACACACACACACCACCCATGCATACACACACACACACACACACACAGGAATGACAGCGGGACCGAGCACCACCACTGCCCCCCCCCCCCATGACCATCTCCAGCCCGGAGATGCCGGGACAGGGCGAGAAGGGGGAACACCCCCACTGCAATCAGCGGGACGCGGGGACGTCCCGCGGGGACAGGGCGAGAAGGGGGAACCCCCACTGCAATCAGCGGGACGCGGGGACAGGGCGAGAAGGGGGAACACCTGCCTCGCGTGGGGAGTAAGGGGGCTTGCAGGGAAGGAGCAGAGGGGCCGCAAGACGGAGGATTGGAGAGTACTTACTTACTCTCCAACAGATCTCCGGCCAGAAAGAATGGCCGCTCGTTGGGGGCGGTCTCATATAGAGCCTGGCCGCGTGCCCACAAAGCCTGGGAGCGCGCACCAATCAGCTGTCAGGTAGGGAGTTTTTTTTTTTCAGCCAGCGCGAGCAGGGAAATTTCAGCGCGAGCGGGGGGGAAATTTAAAAAAACCGCACGTGGCGCTGCTTGGGCCAATATTTACTCGCTGGGTGGTTAAATCTTAAATCCACCCGCCCCGGGCGTGTAAATGTATAGGATTGTCGAACACTGTATATATATATATATATATATACACTGTGTGCTCATTTGCATGTCATTTCCCAGAATCCCTTGCTGCAGTGGAAGTGCTGTATGCTGGGTGATAATGGGGAAAGGCGGGGTTGCAGACCTGCCTAAGACATGCAGATGAGCATACAGCTATATTTGCATATTTGCTTTCCTGTGGAGGGTTTTTGTCACTTTTTTTACTCACCATAACTTAACTCAGTATTATGGTTTGGCCTATCCCATAAGCCTCTCTTGCATCCCAGTAAAATCAACCCCACACTGATGAGACCCATCAAGGTTGAAACAGCTGTCTGTGGGTGGTTTTCTGGGTATGCACCTTAACCCTGGCTGTGCTCAAAGCTGTGACCATGCAGCAAGCTTAAGCCTATAGGGAACCATGTTAAAAATGGTTATTGAGGCAAAAAGTGACACTGTGTGCTCATTTGCATGTCATTTCCCAGAATCCCTTGCTGCAGTGGAAGTGCTGTATGCTGGGTGATAATGGGGAAAGGCGGGGTTGCAGACCTGCCTAAGACATGCAGATGAGCATACAGCTATATTTGCATATATATATATATATATATATATATATATATATATATATATATATTATATGTATATATGTAAATATGTATCAACACATACATGAAATAGTGAATTATGCATTTGTGTGCACAGACACAGTATAACGAAGTTATACATTACTGTGACAAAGAATGATTGCCGGTGTGCTTTGTGGTTATGCATGTTAACCCATTGTTTGTAAAAAGATTCACACATACATTCAGCTTTCAACTATAGGGCAAAGATGTTGAATGCTTTGTAAAGTAGAAGGTTGCAGTGTGTGTTATTTGGAAGATCATTACACATAATCCCTTCATGCAGGTCAAGTTGTGTATGTTTACTCATAATGATGTCATCCACGATAGCTGAGCCAATACATGTTTCCAAACACACATAGATATATATATAATATTTTTTTGTTTTTTTAGGACAACTATATTTAAAAGTGACACTGTGTGCTCATTTGCATGTCATTTCCCAGAATCCCTTGCTGCAGTGGAAGTGCTGTATGCTGGGTGATAATGGGGAAAGGCGGGATTGCAGACCTGCCTAAGACATGCAGATGAGCATACAGTTATATTTGCATATTTGCTTTCCTGTGGAGGGTTTTTGTCACTTTTTTTACTCACCATAACTTAACTCAGTATTATGGTTTAGCCTATCCCATAGCCTCTCTTGCATTCCCAGTAAAATCAACCCCACACTGATGAGACCCATCAAGGTCGAAACAGCTGTCTGTGGGTGGTTTTCTGGGTATGCACCTTAACCCTGGCTGTGCTCAAAGCTGTGACCATACAGCAAGCTTAAGCCTATAAGGAACCATGTTAAAAATGGTTATTGAGGCAAAAGTGACACTGTGTGCTCATTTGCATGTCATTTCCCAGAATCCCTTGCTGCAGTGGAAGTGCTGGGTGATAATGGGGAAAGGCGGGGTTGCAGACCTGCCTAAGACATGCAGATGAGCATACAGTTATATTTGCATATATATATATATATATATATATATATATATATATATATATATATATATATATATAAAGATAAATAGATAGAGAGAGAGAGAGAGAGAGACATATATACAGATATATATGTAGGTATGCTTATATTGGGAAGAAACTATAAGTTTCAGCGGAAATATAGATAAGAACTGTAACATACGACATGCGTAGTACAGTAACATTTGTCACCTGGTGGAAATTGAGCCAAATAAATTCCTATATCTCTGTCCCCTGGCAAACCCTCCACGACGACAGGAAGAAATTTTTCCCGCATCTGCTCCTCCAATGGAGTTAACATGAGAGCTTGTGCTGGTGGCCCACCTCCAGTGGCAGAAGCATGCATCCATTGTGCTTGGATTTTTTTCTTTAAGTTTGCCCTGATATCATCGAATCTCTTCCGACAATTTGCCCGGTCCCTGACATGATTCCCACACGCAGACACAGCCAATGTTATTTGACCCCACATTTCTTTTCTGGAGGCTGAACTTGTCCGCCCTTGAAATACATACAAAATATATGACGGTAAATATTATTAGAAAAACGAGCAGTTTTCGAAAGTGCTACCTGTTCCAAGAGATACCAAACATGCTGGTTTTGGTTGAATATGTGTACCACATGACCATTTACGTGTAAACATACAAATGTAAGGAAGCTTGCATGAATATTGTATGACCTTTGGCAAACTTTTTAGACTGATTGTTATGGTCGTTATAAAGCATGAAGGAATATGTGTGTAACAATTAACTTTAATTGATAGATATTAGATAATAATAGTTTGATATTAAGACATCTCACATGAGAAAGGATAACATGTCTTTGAACAATCAATGCAAAGATAGACTTACCTAGTAAATGCCCATACAGAGAGTCATAGTGCTCCAAAATCCCTGTGACAAGAACTCTGTTTTCCTCTTCATTGAAACGAGGATTACGTGGCCACTCCACATGTTTCCTCCGACCACGTGCAGCCACAGAGCTTGGCTGCTGCTGAATGAACTATCCTTCTTCCAATGGAAGAGACTCCAAAAGCGGCCCACCACCAACCACCCCACAACCAGACACCCCAGCAGCACCACCACCAGACACCCCAGCAGCACGAGCAACAGACACCCCATCAGCAACAGACACCCCAGCAGCACCAGCAACAGAGCCACCAGCAGCACTCGCACTCACAGCAACACCACTCGCACTCCCAGCAACACCAGTCGCACTCGCAGCAACAGCATTCCCCTGAATCTTACGTTCACTCAGACGTGTACTCACACGACTACCAGTACCACTCACACCAGCATCACTCCTCCCACGCCTTTCGGCCATACCTATAGCACTCACAAAGAACAGAAAATAAATTTAAAGACAATCGCACTGAACACTTACAAAGTGAAAACAAGACAAAGATGTTAACAAAACAACACAGGACAAACCTCTCAAAATACACAACAACTCTCTCTATAAATCTCCCAGCTCTGTGTGTGTCTCTCTCTCTCTGTCTCTCCCAACAACACAGAGAATGAATAAAAATACACGCTGCCTTTAAATGTGCCGCTCAATCAAAAACATGCTTGCTTCGGCAGATTCAGCAAGAAGTTTCATTGGCGAACCTAACACCACCTCGCCATGCACGCCGATACACCTGTGTGTGATCGGCAAATCATCGGCAGATTGGGAACAAATGTTTTCGGCTTGATTCGGAAGGGATTCGGCACTTATCATGCCGATAAGGAACACTTGGCGAGAGGACTTTTTCGGCGCTTACTGCATAGAGCCCTAAGTCAGGTTAAATGTTACAAAAGACTGTTCAGTTTATAAAAGTCTGCAGCGGCGGATTGTCACTAGGCACTTAGCTGTGGCGGCCACCTCCTGGCTGCCACCCTCCTGCTCCTTCTGAACCGCTGCGTCAACCAACCAACGTGATGTCGCATGGCATCGCGTTGCCATGGTAACGCGACGTCATGACGTCATTTGATGCCACGACACCGCATTGCCATGAGAACGAGACGCCATGTGATGTCACATTGGTGACGTCCGCAGCGTCATTTCATGCTGTGATTCAGTAGGAGAAGTAGGGTGGGCAGCAAGGAGGCGGTAGCTACATGTAAGTGCCTTCCTATCAGGCCCGATTGATTGCCCCCCCAATTTTTCTGCCCTATGCCCATGCCTATCGGGTCTAATGGTAAATCCACCACTGGAAGTCTGTCTGTGTAGTATAAATTCTGTATGAAAGCGGTATATGTGAATATAATGAAAGAGAGAGAAATACCCCAAATGTATATTATTGATTATTGATATATCCCCAAGAAATACATTGATATATACCTATTGTATGTACATGCATGTATACCCTCAGCACTACACACAGATGTAGTTAGACTTAATGTTATGCAGGGTCACCGAGGACAGTAGGTCTTGCTACATCTGTATACATTTGCATATGTAGGTACACACAGAGATGTCAGAGAGAAATTTCTTCTGAGTATGACAGAGATATACTGTACCAAAAATGATAATTTTTAATCTATTTTGTAACATGTAGGCCATTTAACGGCAATTACAGATTAATCAGAACAAGGAATATTTACAATCCCACAAACACTGGGCAAGGCAGCATGATCTTGTAACTATAGGAAGGAGGTGAATAGGAAGCATTTGTTTAAAGCTGCAGACCAAGCAATATCCTACATGTGTTTTATTTAAATAAATCAGTTCTGTACTATGAGAAAATACTTGTAGCATTTAAAAAAAAATTAAGACATAAATTTGTTGCTTTACATGCAGACTAATGTACCGTGTTGTATGATGATAAAGGGCATCATGCAGTAAGCAGCGAAAAAAAGCATTAGCCAGTTTAGCAATTAGCCATGTTTTTGGCATGTTAAACTCGCTGTATGCTGTAAGGGGCGAATCCCTGGCGAATGAATGAGCCACCACCATTTGATAAAATGGCTAGTTACCGGTGGCGAGACGGCTGCCTGGCGAGAAGCTGCCGAGAAGCCGTCCCCTGCCGAAATGTGTTTGCAGCTGAGAGAGATCCGCTGCTCTCTCGGCGCAAACATCGGCACATTAAAATTATTTTTAAAACCATTTTTATTCATAGTGTACATGTGCAGGGGGTCTCTGGAGCTGAACCGCATTGGTTTCAGGTCCGGGGACCCCCTGCTTCTCGAGATACAGGCCCCTTTATGAGGTGCCGGTATTCCTCTGCATTTAAAGGTCCCGATCACGTGACCGCGGAATGTAAACAAAGCAGAGGGATACCGGCACCCCATAAAGGGGCCTGTATCTCGGGAAGCAGGGAGTCCCCGGACCTAAAACCAAAGCGGGTCAGCTCCGGAGACCCTCTGCACATCTACACTATGACTAAAACACACATATCAATAAAGACTCGTTCCTTACCTTTGGGGCTATCTGCTATGGTAGCGAAGCAGCATGAATATTTTTTTTTTTTAACTTGTCATTTTTATTGGTTTTTCAAATAGGTTACAGTCATAATACTTTGCCGGCTCAAAATTGTGTCATGCATTTTCAGTATCTGATCTGTATAACGACTGTGAAACATTCATTTTCAGTAGCTTTTTGACGGTGTATATTAAAAATAATAAAGAACTAAAAGAAAAGGGAACGGTAGAGAGGGGGGGGAGGGGTGGGAGTATTGGATTGCCACGATACCGTACCGTGTCCTCGATGTCGCCCTGTTTTCCTTAAGTACATGGGATGTGTCTTTTCTATGCCTGACCCTGTGTGCATTGTATGTGTTTGAACACCTCAGAAACTCCTATCTGAGCATGAATATTTTTTAATAATACTGTACAGTGAGCAGGTGGTCCCCTGAGCTGAACCGCATAGCTTTGTGGACCAGGGACCCCCTGCTTTCCGAGTTACAGGCCCCGGTATGTGTGATCGGGTGGGCAGTGTCGCCGCCATGTTTATAGCGTCCCATACGCTACGTACCCGCAATAAACATGGTATCGACACTGTAACCGATGCCCCAAACCGGGGCCTGTAACTCGGGAAGCAGGGGGTCTCTGAGCCACAAATCAATGCGGTTCAGCTCAGGGGACCCCCTGCTCCCGCACAATATTATTACAATACATTAATGCTGCTTCATTACCATTGCGGATAGCTGCTAAGGCAATGAAGGGGTTAACGCAGAATAGCATGTTTATTGGGGACAATTGACCCCAATAAACATAGCAATACACAACATACAATACAGTAATGGGCAACATTACTATTATCCACAAATGGATAATAGTGCAGTTGTCCATTTAAAATACACACAGAACAATAAATACATTAAATACATATAGCACTCACCCATGTCCGGCTGCCACGATGAAGGCCATCCTCATCTTCATTCTGCTAATGCCCCATCCGCTTCTGCAAATAGAAACAACAATAAAAACATCCAATGTAATGTCCCCTAACCCCTTAATCACCATAGCGGTTATTAACCGCTACAGTCATTAAGGGGTTAACCCACCATCACCCACATACCCTACCCCACTACCCCCCCACCCCGTGAGGCCTAACCACCCTCACCCACTACCCACAAGGGAGGCCTACCCCCATACCCTTGGGGCCAATACCCCCTCCCCCACCCCAACACATACAGTACAATAATGTGCCAAATAACTATTATCCACATAGGGATAATACATTATTTGGTCATTATTAAACACATTAAATACCATAGTAAATAAAGAAAATTCTACTAACCTCATCAATAAGAAGGCCCCGTCGCCAGCATCATCCTTGTGGTCCGTTGCCAAAATAATACATAGCCAATACATTGCAATGACATTCACATATCAATGAACCCCTTCATCACCTTATAGAATACTAACCGCAAAGGTAATGAAGGGGTTAAGCCATCATGGCCACATACCCACCCTTCACACATTCCTTTGTACAGTGGCTTCATCATGAAAAAATACAATTAAAATAAAATAAACAAAATATATATATATAAATATATATACATATATATATACACATATATATATACACACATGATGAACCAATATACAAATAAATGTCTCCGGGTTTACAAAAACATGCTCCAATAAAAATACCACTTATCCATAACATCCTCAATGAAATACAATGCTATTTCGTAAACAAATCAAATGTAATCATTCAATCTAAAGCATCAAATGCCAATCCAAAGCCTCAAATTTCACTTAAAACATTACATTTACATTGTATACATGCTGCATAAAATGTAAGCTACATGTAGACGCTGCAAATCAATGTTAACAATACAATATTCCAACTAAAATAGCATTATATCAAAAGAAGTATACAATATAATCCAATAAAGTCACCATCAATCAATTAGCATACATTAATTACATCCCCAAACAATTAAAATAGCATCCATACCAATTACACAATTAACTATAGCAACCGTTAAAGAGAGCAAGTTAGCATCATACAAAATAGGACACCAACAATTACAATATACTAAAGCAAGCCTCACCATTACCTAAAGTACAGCATAGAAGCCCAAAAATTACATCTATCTAATTATAAAATACATTTAACACACATCTATGCATAGCAGCATAGCCACAATAATTTAAAATAGTGCAAAGCAAGCTTTTACAACACTATCATTTCTTACCCTGTATGTATATATCTCTCTAGACATACATACATACAGTGGCAAGAAATGATGTACAATAAAAAAAAAAAAAAACATGTAAAAAGCAACAAAAAACAGAGTTACATTAAATACATTTTTTTAGTTCACTTACCATTACTTGACCCACTCACCGACTCCCGTTGAACAGCTTACTCACGAACCAATCCACGAACAGGAACCCATAAAATAATAAACCACAAAATAATAAACATTAAAATAATAAAACATGACAATCCAGGGGTCTTCTACTTGTAATCCATCTTCATCTGTATTCTTCTATCTTCTTCCGGGGTCTTCTTCCCGTCTGCTACCACACCCTGTTCTTCTTTCTTCTCCTGAGGTCCTTCCTCCTCGGTGTCTGGCTTCAAAATGAGACGACATAGGCTTTTAAAGGCCTATGACGTCACATTTTCTTCATGGTTCCCACGGCCCTGATTGGGCTGTGAAAACTATGTGTTTTGGCCGATGCAAAAAAAAAATGATGACGCCCTTAAAGGCAATGAAAGCACAGCCAATCAGAATGGCTTTGCTTCAATTGCCTTTAAGATGATGTCATTAGAAGAAACATGGCCGGCCTCACATGGTACGGTAGCCAATCAGAGCGTGGGAAGTCTATCCCTACTCTGATTGGTTCTAGTACCAAGTGACAGGCTTTCAATTACGTCATATCCGTTCTTCCCCAAGCCTCTGTCACATGGTCTACTAGAGCCAATCAGAGTTGGGATGGAGTTCCCACGCTCTGATTCGCTACCGTACCATGTGAGGCCGGCCATGTTTCTTTTAATGACGTCGTCTTAAAGGCCTCTCTAAACCTTATTTACCATGGCTTCTTAGACGCATCTCTATGGCAATGTGATGTCATGATGCCGATGCCGGATCCAAGGTAAGAGGGAGGGGGGTCGTGGATAAAGGGGAACTGCCAGCAGGGGGGCGCAGGAAAAAAAAGTTTGCGCTCTCCTGTTCTATTCCATGGAAAGGGAGAATGTATTACCTCTTTGCACATTGTTCACATGCCTAGACATAGGGGTTTCTAAATGGTTCTTTACTGAGCCTATGTATTCCCAAATCCTCCTCCTGAATTGTCAGCGGGTCTTGCCAACATATTTTTTGCTGCAAATACATGTTATAATATAAATCCCCCTGTTGTCAGACAGTTAATAAAATTATAGATTTTATATTGTCATGTGTCATTCCAGTTTTGTGTGATTGCATGCTTTACATTTACCACACACATACGCTGAGCCGCCGAGGTGTGAAATAGGGGGGCTTGCAAGTCCGCCAATATGGGGTATTTCCTGGGCCCTAGGAAATCTGTCTGTGGCCCTGCACATAGGTTGAGCGAAAGGTTTTCAATTTAGCTGCTTTACAACTTCTTAACTTCTGTCAGGTATAAAGACAATGTTTGAGCAAAGTTAATGCTGGTAGTGTACTGTATTTTTCATCTTGCGCCTGGTAGCATCTACTGTATGCTACAAAGAACGTTTCTCCAGCTTTGCAGTCAATTAGCATCAGTAGGCAATTTAGGGAGTGACAATAGTCTGGTATGAGTTACACAATACTCATTTCAATGCATAAAGGAAGATAAAGTACTGGTGCACTTCTAATTGTTCTTATAAAATGATCACATTTTATTCATTCCATTTAAAAAATATCTTTATATGAACCTCATGGGTGGTTGGCTTGTAGGTAACACCCAACCTCAAGATAAAAAATTGTACATCTCAAATGAGTGGAATAAGAGAATATGCTGATCAATGAGCGACACCAGGGTTTCCTAAGGAAGAATATAGAGTCTATGAATTAACAGGTCTAGAGCCATCAATGTCTGTTTAGATGGATTTAATATCGCATTCAGAAAATGAAAAGACCGTAGTAATTACTATTGCTACTACCTACCTAAATGGCTAGTAGAGCATTGCCATGCATTATTTGCTAAGGCAAACAAGGGATTAACCCCTGCCCCCCACCATCCCCCCCTCTGGGGTGGCCTAAATACCCTCTCCGGGGCAACTACCCCCATCATCCCCTCCATTACCCCTCCCACCCCCTCCAACAAACACAACATCCCTCTCCCCCTATTGAGTATTGGGACTTTTGCCAACAAAAAAAATACCATCAGTAAAGTAAACTGGACAGAAAGTAACACTTGCCTAAGCAAGTGAAAAAGACCCCTATATAACTAGGACTCAAGGGCAGAATGATATAATCAGATAAAATTTAACCTTTATTGATGTATGCAGTAGTGAGTGAAAAGCACTCTGAAATGAACACACGACGCTAATGTTTAATTAATTAAAATTGTATTAAATCAATTGAATAAAATGAAATAGACCACCTCCAATATAATACCAAGCTAATGGGGGTGGTGAATAGGAACTATAAGGCACTGGCACCATGCAATGAATGATGGTATTACAGGTGGTGCCTCAGGGGGGGATTTTATGTAATATATGAATAGGTTAGTCCACGGAAGGTGTGATATATGAAGATATGGTATGGTTTATACAGTCCTCACACCTCCCCACCACCCCTGATTAAGATAGTCACTCAACAGTATACAGCACAGGCTGCAAACAACAGCAGCACAGGGATGATATAGAAACTACCCCTTGCTGATAGGGCCTGATGATAAAAACCCTTGGTAATGCAAATAAGCTGATTGTAGCCTGATAAAGTGGATAATATGGGCTAATAACAGCCAAGCTCACAGTAATTCTACTGAATAGGGAGTGACATGGGCCAAATGATCCTGGTAAGCAACGCAAATAAAATACAAGTAGTATACAAAAAACTAGACTACTATGTAGCTAGGATGAAGTAACTGTAGATTGGAGACCCTGGATACATTGTATACATTTATCACAAAACAGAGGGCCTTATTCAGAGAGGGTTGATAAATAAAATCGCCAGGGAATGTAAAATGACTGTTTTTTGGGCGTTGCTATCATGGTATTCAGAAAGGCTCGATTACCAGTGATAGCAAAATGCCCAAAACGGGCGAGTTGCTGCCAGCGACAGCATCGAGCCTCTGAAAAGGCCTGAACCGGCGATTCATTTCTGCTGCAGAGAGAGCTGCTCTGAGAGAGCCGCCTCTCACAGCGGAAATGTCGACCGAAAAATTATTTATTTAAATATACATTTCTTTAATAGTGTAGAGGTGCACGGGGTCTCCGGAGCTGAACCACGTTGGTTTTATGTCCAGGGACCCCCTGCTTCCCAAGATACAGGCACATTTATGGGGTGCCGGTATCTCCTATGCATGGAAATGTCCCGGTCACGTGACGCGGGACATTTCAATGCAGAGGGATACCGGCACCCCATAAAGGGGCCTGTATCTCGGGAAGCAGGGGGTCCCTGGACATAAAACCAACGTGGTTCAGCTCCGGAGACCCCCTGCACCTCTACACTATTAAAGAAATGTATATTGATAAATATTTAAAAAAACATCAATACACGCCCTCCCCCTCCGCCCAAACTCATACATTACAGTAATGGGCAAAATAACTATTATCCAGATATGGATAATAGATTATTTGCCCATTATTAAACACTGCATTAGCATACATAAATAAAATAAATAAATTAAGTTATACTTACCACAACAGCAGGTCCCTCTGTCCTCCGTTGCCAGAAAGCATATATATAAAATAAATACATTCTAATGGCCCCTAACCCCTTAATCACCTTAGCGGTTACTAACCGCTATAGTCATTAAGGGGTTAACCCACCCTGACCCGGGAGGCCTAAGCACCCACCCCAGACTGACTATACCCACCCTATACCCATTGAGTAGTATAGTGGTACATCATACCCATATAATAATAATATGGGCATGATAAGCCTCTATAGCACTCAATGGGCACCCTAATGACAATAAATTAATACACAAGACACACAGTAATAAAACATAACTAAACTCCAAAAAATCACTAAACTAAAAATCACGTCACTAAATAAAATCAGTAGCAGCTAATCCAATCAATAGAAACAATTACAACATCAACAATGAATTAATTCAACCATTACCCAATCAAACCAATTAATTCCTAAACCAACTCAAAATGAATAGTAACACTAACCAATGTAAACAATGAATTACTCCAACATTAATTAATGTAACCATTAAAACTCAAAGAAATAAATTAAAATAATCTCTGAAGTAACCATAAAACATATTAGCTAACATAATATAACATTAAGTACAAGCGAACACCAATCGCAAACCTTTAATTACATTAAGCATAAACAAGCAATCACATCCACATAATAAACTGCAATAACAAGCGAGAAATGCCCCCCAAATATTGTCATAATAATGTATTAATCTGTACCCTAAAGAGGTACCGATTAATATATTATCAGTCAATGTGCCTCCCCCAAAAATTTTAAAAACACATCCAAAGATTAAACCTGTAAAAAGAGACATTTACAAACATTGAATATATTACTTACCATTAGAAGCGGTGGCCCTCCGACTCCCGGGGAAACAGGAAGCTCACGTACCTTGAAGGCCTCCAACAGCATCCGATGCCATCCGCCATGAAGATCCGGCTCAGGTACCCCAATCTTCTTTTTTCTTTCTTTAATCACCTTCTTCTATCTTCATCTATAACCATTTCTTGTTCTTCTTTATCTTATTTCTTCATCTGTCAATCCAAAATACCCCATGTTAAATCCCAGCCGATGCTGTCTCGTCGGCTTCTTGGGCTCAAATGAGGCGTCACGGCCTTAAATATGGCTTGTGACATCACATTTACCCTCAAAATGGTTAACAGCCACCTGATTGGCTGTTAAAACCATGTTCCGACATAAAAATGTTTTTGTTGCTGTGACGTCACTTAAAGGGAATGATGCCAGCCAATCAGAATGGCTGTGCTTCATTTGCCTTTAAGATGACGTCACTAAATCCAAGATGGCCGGTGTCACGTAGTATTTCAGCCAATCAGATCGTGTGAACCAATTCCACACTCTGATTGGCTGAAATACCAGGTGGTGGGCACTACTCTGTGACGTCACCTGTCAGCGTGTCGGCGTGCAGGCACGATCCCGGCAGTCTCCCTCGGTCCTCTCAATGTGGGGAACTGCCGCTCTCATATGTTTAGTACCTGGTTAGTCTACCCCATCCGGCAGTTCACGTTCTGTGGTGTTCATGAATACACCACGCCGGATGGCTGTCTGTAATGTAATATCTATTGGAGCTATTATGCGCTTATACTCTGCAGCAGCTATCTGTGCTAACTACATCACGGACTGCTGCTATAAGGCACACCTGCTGCAAACGATCTTTAGCCCTCTAGCTCTCTAACAGACCAGCTACCAACTACATAACAGTAACCTAATGTTACTTACCTGCACACCTTTTTCGTTTGCATTATATCTAGTAAACTCTATATACAACGAAATAGCTATTTTGACTATGTAAACCGCTGCCTTTACAGAGTAACTGAGCAGCAGTGCCTTGTATTATACACTGCGCTCATCTGACTCTGGTATTCAGACACTAAGATATACCACTGTCATTCTGTTTGATTGGATACTCTGTTTTGTGATAAATGTATACAATCTATCCAGGGTCTCCAATCTACAGTTACTTCATCCTAGCTACATAGTCGTCTAGTTTTTTGTATACTACTTGTATTTTATTTGCGTTGCTTACCAGGATCATTTGGCCCATGTCACTCCCTATTCAGTAGAATTACTGTGAGCTTGGCTGTTATTAGCCCATAGTATCCACTTTATCAGGCTACAATCAGCTTATTTGCATTACCAAGGGTTTTTATCATCAGGCCCTATCAGCAAGGGGTAGTTTCTATATCATCCCTGTGCTGTTGCTGTTTGCAGCCTGTGCTGTATACTGTTGAGTGACTATCTTAATCAGGGGTGGTTGGGAGGTGTGAGGACTGTATAAACCATATCATATCTTCATATACCACACCTTCCGTGGATTAACCTATTCATACATTACATAAAATTCCCCCCTGAGGCACCACCTGTAATACCATCATTCATTGCATGGTGCCAGTGCCTTATAGTTCCTATTCACCACCCCCATTAGCTTGGTATTATATTGGAGGTGGTCTATTTCATTTTATTCAATTGATTTAATACAATTTTAATTAATTAAACATTAGCGTCGTGTGTTCATTTCAGAGTGCTTTTCACTCACTACTGCATACATCAATAAAGGTTAAATTTTATCTGATTATATCATTCTGCCCTTGAGTGCTAGTTATGTAGGGGTCTTTTTCACTTGCTTAGGCAAGTGTTACTTTCTGTCCAGTTTCCCTTACCCCTGGAACCTACATATACAGACTGTAGCAAGAGCTATCCTCCCCCTCTCTCCCTCTTCCCTCCATATTCATCTTTAAAGTAATACAAATAATAAAAAGTATCTTGATACATTTATGCAATATAAAAATGCGTCAGTTTTGCAAAATAAGAATGCGCCCTTATTGTTCCAAAATTGCCTGGATATTAGACCTTATGGTTTGCTATTGTCAAAATGTCAAAATAGTGGCTACTCTTTGTTTTTTAATTCCCACTACTTTTATTATCTTGCTATCTTAATCCGAATTTGCCATATGTTTATTATTACTTTTCCCCATGCAATACTTTTCAAATGCCATATCTCTTCATGGGTCTCATGTGTCCAAGGGCTACCTAATGTTCAAACGTCATTAAAGCCTTAAGTGTCACATTTGACTAATATTGGATTTTTTCCCCCTCTCTGGTAAATGCCATTAGAGTCATTACTGAGGTTTCCAGCAGTGATGGTGTTAAACTAATATACAGTGCATTGTGGAAAGAGTTTTACGATTTTATATCTAGGGGAATAACCTTTCAAAGAAATGGGCCTTTACAGCTATTCATAGATGAGATACTTTCATGATTCTATCACTGGCTGTATAATAAAGCCAGACTGCTGACTTTTATATACACTTTTATTTTCCTATAACACATTCATGAATACACAAATAGTAAAACTATAAAAGATGAAAATACAAAAAGACCAGATTGGGAATTATAAAAAATAACATAATGCAAAAAATTGAGAACAAATACTGAGTGTGTTGTAAATATATTTAGTGCTTTTCTACTAACTGTACTTATTTAAATATATATTTTTTTAAATCATTACCTAAAATGTAAACTGTCTAATGTGTTAGCAGTGATGTGTAAATGTTGTCATTACCATTACACCTATATGTAGATGTGTGCTGTGAATGGCTGTAAACAATCTTTAAGAGGGATACTGAAGGACATGCAACTGGCCATTCATTGGAATGAGAATTGAACCTCCAGCCTGACCAAAGAGCTTGAACCATTTTTTTAACCTTGTTCTGGGAGAAAATGTAAGATTCACAATCTGGAAGTACCAGGCACAGCAAATAACCCTGTATCTGCTACTCTTGTGGTGAAAGGGAGAAATGATGTGCTGTTCCAGGTTTGGTTCAAAAACCAAATTCTGCCTTCCACCACAAGAGTAGCAGGTACTGGGAGAACATACAGTATTTTTTAGTGTTTTATTAAAATATTTTTTTTGGACCTCTAATGCATGGGGTGCATAGAGGGTTAATATATTGTGACATTTTATATATATTTGTATAAATCATACTTCTGTTTACATTATATCAACATGGCCATCTGTTATTCTCTAAGAGAGACCATTGGTTACATAGTAATCCGTTTATATTTAGCACACACGATCCTACTGGTTATAGCCTATGAGATGAGGAGACAGGTTATTTAACAGCAGATGGGATGTGTTAGCACCACTCCTGAGGAAACCAGTGGTTCCGGTGAAACGCGTAGAGTGGTACCTGACCTGTTGACGTAGGATGCAGAACGTCGCGCTACCTACCTGTCCACCCGCCCCAGATCCAGCAGGGAGATTCAATCCGGAAGTGCGGGTCGCGAGAGAGCAACACGAGCTGAACAGAGGGAGGCAAAGAGAACCCCAGGACACCCTGATCGGTCGTACTCCAGTAATTATTCCAATGCGAGTTTACTTTTGACACCATGTGAGTGCATTCCTATCGTTATTCATAGATAAATTATTTTTATACAAGTACACACTACGTTGGGCTTTTTACTTTATTAGTGAAGGTGACCAGACCTTATGGGTTAAAGAAACACCTGAGGCAGACAATCTAAAGATTCAACATTGCCACTGTTTTGGAAACGCTTTCACAGGATTCCGAGATCAACAGACCATACTATTATTCAAACATATTGCACTATATTTTGTATGTTTTTTCTATTTTGCATACACCTGCGCTCCCCAAACATCCGGACAACAGAACACAAATATTGGCTGAACAAAAAGTGGCTGATGATGCTGGATAGTGGGTGTATGTACAGTATTATTTTCCTTCTTATCCATTTTGATGCCAAAACATAGTCTTTATGTATTAAAAAAATATAATGAAAAGACGTTAACAGGTGCTTCCAGCAGAAAGACAAACAACCACTCGTCAGTAGAAGGTGAGAATGAAGATCTCTGAACACTCTGAATCTTTATGGAATTCTTTAGATATTTATTAAATACTGTACTTAGTAAATGACCAACGTTTCAGCCCGAGTGGTCTTAATAATAATAGCATGTTCTTGTATTGCGCTGCAAGTTGTACGCAGCACTTTACAGAGATATTTTGCAGGCACAGGTCCCTGCCCCGTGGAGCTTACAATCTATTTTTTGGCGCCTGAGGCACAAGGAGATAAAGTGACTTGCCCAAGGTCACAAGGAGCCGACACCGGGAATTGAACCAGGCTCCCCTGCTTTAAACTCTCAGTGCCAGTCAGTGTCTTTACTCACTGAGACGCTCCTTCTCCCAGGGTCAGAATGTTATCTTGGGTAACAAGAGTATACAGTGGTGCACTGCAACAGAATATCAAAGACAGGATACAGTAAAAAAAAAAAACTTTATTAAGCCAATGCCATGAGATAAAAAGAAGGAAAAATCATCTAACACGTTTCGCACCGACAATGGTGATTTATCAAAGAGTAATCACTGACATAAAAACAGTGCTAAATAGTGCTCTCAACCGGAGATCCCATCAAGCACCGACAGGAAGTCAGGGCAGACAAAAAAGCATCGCGTGTAGTAGCTGCTTGCCCGCATGACCTGGAGTGCACACATGACCATGGAAGCTTGATTATCTGATGGCAACCCTTAGCTTCACCACTGTTATACAAAGGAAAAACAGATCTTATGATCTACTCCACTAGCCTATAATAAGACACGTTCCATGTGAGATGCTTATAACTGTTTATTAAGCATAACAAAGAACTTGTTAGTAACAGGAAGAGTTAACACATTTATTCCCTCGCCTGCTCTCTCTGTAAGTCTCCCATCATACCACTTAGATTGTAAGCTCTTTGGGGAGGGATTTCCTTTCCTATTGTTTGATTTTTCTGTGCTTATTGTATTATTATAATTTCCTGTACTGTATTCTTTGTGAAGCACTGAGTACACTTTTGGCGCTACAAATGCAGCAGCCATTATCCGAACATTTACCTGGGTACATTTTGTGTTGTGCCGCGTGTTGGGTGCAATACATGTTTTTGTAACATCGATACCCTTGTTAGGATACTCTTTGAGAAAGCGCTATCACTAAGCTCCTGAGCCGGTCCAGCCACAATAGTCCAACTGACGCTGTGAGAGCGCCCTGCACCGTCCTACCGCTGACGTCATCGGTTTGGGAGTTGCAGAGAACGCCATTCAGGAGGGCTCTCAAGTGTGCATCAGGCTGTAGACAAGTCGCAGACGGCATTCGTGAGTCATATTGTCATCCACCTTATATTGTAAGTGAGGGTGATTTGTGTTTTAAAGTTTTTTTATTAAAATGTGTACGTATTACACCATTTGTGTCATCTCTCTGTTCCTGCATGGACACGCCTTGCTTGTTTGCTGCATGGAATAAGAAAATACTGCTGCCGGTCACGTGGGATCCGTGAACTACCGAGGCGAAGTAATGACACAGTTACAGATTCTCTCCCTCGAATATACAAGTTATCATCTTGTAAGTAGGGTTTCTATGTCCGTTGGTTCGGATTGGGGTCAAGAGTAGTTGCATACTGCGCAATTGGTGTGTATCTCTTGTTTCCCCAGAATCACTGCGGACATCGCTAAGGGATTCAACAACACCCTGGGACTCTGTCTATATTCCTTATACCATCCATCAGAAACCTTCATCTGGGACTTTCATTTGGATCACGGTATCTTGAATATTTTTAGCGCCGGGAACTTTTATTTTGTGTTTGCATTAGGTTGGCATAAGATGGTGCAAATGAGGTGCCCATTGCAGTTCCCCATGTCTGTAAATAATATTGGTGGTCAAACAAAAAATAATTGTGTTGTAATAGGAATAAAACTGAATCTAGTATAAAGGTGCATTGTGCCACAGAGAGATTAGATAAAAAAGATAATGGGAAATAGCCCTAATACCCAATGTGTGATCAATAATAGTGTATAAAGATGTAACATCTAAGGTGACCCATGTGAAATTGTGAATGGAAGTAAGTAAATCAGATGAGTCCCTAAGAAATGAAGGAAGTGATTTGACCAATGGTTGTAAATAAAAATCAACGTACCTAGATAGACCATCTTCTAAAGATCCAATACTCAATATAATTGGTCTGCCACGAGGGCAGTTGTAGCCGTTACCGGATCATAGGAAAAATATTCTCTTTGCAATTATGAGCAGTATATATATGTGTATACAAATGCTATTTTAGTACAATTTAGATGTAATGAGTCATTATATATGACTTTGTTCAAATGCCCTGTATCTATTATATGGCATTATATTATGATATCGATACTTGGTTATTATATGTTTCATTGATCCTTATTTTTATTTTTGTATTTTATATATATTTATACATCTTCTCAGCACCTATTGATGGTTCTTTGTTATATATAGGTTCATTATTGTTACCTATCTGATTTTGTTTGTACAACCATAATAATATTTAGATCTGTGTTTTTTTAACTGTATTTTAGTCTTCATAGTTGTTTCTGTTTATGTATGTATTGTTTTCATACACCAGGGGTCGCTAGAGATCCTACCTCCTTTGTGGAGGACTGGAAGGTATTGCTTAACCATAGAGCATAACATCACGCTTGCTACACTGTATCCGGTTGTATCCAGGTATTTGAGTTGTAACATCCATACCCTTGTTAGGATACTCTTTGACAAAGCGCTATTTTTAGCGCGAAACACGTCAGAAGTTCATCCCTGTGCCAACATGCTGCACACCCACAATAAATATTAATTTTTAATTAACTTTGCTTAGCCCCGGATTGCTTTTTTCTGGACCCGCTTTGCTCCGCTCCTCACACGTGGATTTCTGTTTGTACTTGTGCCTCGGCTGGACGCACGCTCTCTGGGACGGTACACATCAGCTGCTTATGTTAGTAGTATTTCAATTATGGACACCATCAATGAATGTATTTAGCTCTAGGGTTGCTGCCTATTTTATAGGGATCTGTTGAAGCACTGGGGGTTTACATCACCCCAGTTGGTTCGGGCAGAGCCTCCCCACTATTCAGGCAGCAGGTAGCCCATCAATGAGCCCTGCAATCAAGAGTATTCAGCTGGGTGTACACACTTATCTGTTCCCTAGTTCATTTACGACTTTATATATATATATATATATATATACTATTGAGATCTCATATTCAGATGCACGGAATCTGGAAGATATCCTCCTTACAGTCTTTACCATAATTAAAGATTTGACCTATAATTAGTGTGGAACTGCTAACCACTTTTAGAAGGACTAACTTTGATGCTAACAGGACCTTCCTAGGATATTGAGGCTCTGGATACCCCCCCTTTCCACCTTCTCCAACAAAAATAAGAGTTGGCTAAGGGCATCTGATATTTTAAATTTGGTGATCCTCAATAACTGATCTGAAGTGTCAGAGGGGAGGGTTAATCTTAGCGACTAAGGCCAGGTCATTTTCTGGCCCTTTAAGTGCCTGAATATCTGGTATGCCTGTATGGCTTCTTATGACCAAATCCTCCTCTTTGATGAGGAATGAGCACAATGCCAGACTGGTAAAGTCATACACCTGTGACTCGGGTTTAATAGCCCATTGAGTGTTATATGCCCTTTAGGGAAGTGTCTTCCCTGTGAGACTAACTCTCACATTCCTGATGTCATTCCTCTTGCCTTGTTTCCTAGAGACACTTGACCTGGAGACTTTTTCTGAGTCCTAGCTCAATGGGGTTGAGAACCAGAAGGAGCTACGGGCTCCTCGTCTGAAGGGGACCATGACAGCTATGAACATCTGCTATTTTTTCTCCTGGAGAGTTTGTTTTGTTTAAACCCAAACAGTGAAAAATCTCCCCTCTTTCCATCACTTTTTTCCCCTTGATTGATGTTTATGGGATAATTTTGCTCTTTTCAAGAGCTGGGGCTAATAATCCGAATTGTCGGGTGGAGAGGAGCGTCACCAACTTCTAACTTCCAGCTTCTAACACCAAGTTTTTTCTTTTTAATAGGTATTATATTTTGGGGCACTTTTTATACTTCAGTGCAGAGATAATGGAGAGACTCTCTGGTGAAAAAGCTGTGGAGTCTGTAGCAGTTACAATAGTGGTAGGCAACAGACAGCTCATGGACTACCTGTGGCCCACATGGGTCTCCCCTGTGACCCCCAATCGCTACTCCTGCTCTCTGATTGTGCCAGAGGGGTATTGGCCATCTGGGTGTCTTCCACTCCAGCACCGGGTAGGACAAGGAGTCCTGGACAAATGACGCACAAGAGGTAGGGCCCAGGAAGGATGAGGCCAAGTGAGGGGAGGGGAGGCAGAGAGAGGTGCAGTGAGGGGAAGCGTAAAAAGATATTACAGAGGAGATGTAGCCTTTTAAATTGATTATTAATTCAGTTACACAACAAAGCATATCACATTATATTTACAAAGCAGTTCTCATCCATAAGGCAACTTCCCAGCAAGTGAATGAGCTCTACCGGCCCCGGAAGACATCTTCTAGTATAGTCCCGCTTAGTAAGTACAGTATGTGTCTCAATATTTTCTTTATTTGTTGCTAACTTTAGCACGAAAAGTTGAGATCTGAATAAAATTAGATTTTTTATTAATATGATATATATTTGTTATATCATAAAATGTAGCTTTTACCTTTTCCAAATGTAGATCCTGTCTAAAATGTTGTTTCCTCTCCTTTAATTAATTTACATCAGATAAACTGTTCTTACATGCGTCAGTGCATTATTTAAAAAAAAAAAAAAACTAAGGTGTGATTTTTTTTTTCAACTGCTACTCAGTAGCTTTTCTTACAATATTTCCCTACAAATATTTTCAAAGTGATTTTACTGAACCTATCAGCAAACTTTTCTTAGTTTGACATCACCATTTGTATAATGAACCCACTGGAGCATTTCAATATCACTTTATCAAACTGAAGGAGCATGGTGATGTCCTCTTAACAAATGTATCCTACAGAGCACAGCAAAGTCACTTTAACAAACTGAATGGGCCATAGCAATGTTGTTTTAACGAATGTAGCCAATGGTGCACAGCAGTATCTCTTTAGGAGAACAAATGGGATAAACCCTAGATACACTTCAACAACATATTATGTCATGTGATGTATTTAATGGCATAGTAACTAAATTAAGCATACAGTGTATGGATTCTAAATACAAGCATATGTTCTAATGAACGATGCAGATGAAAATTTGCCAGTAATACAAGATTCTTGCTTTGCTTTTATTGGTGAAGTTATTAAAAAATATATACATTTACACAAAAGCTAACACATGCCGCCAAGAATAGTAATGCGCTCAAAGGTCAAGTGCCTGTTAAATTGGACCTCATATTAATGTATTCATCAGTATCAGTACTGCAAAGTACGGGTGATGGTTAGACCTCCTTTATATGAATTACATGCAGGGCACCAGTATTCACTATTTATAAAAAAAAAAAATGTTTTACAAGGAAGTAATACATTGAGAGTTACCTCTCATTTTCAAGTATGTCCTGGGCACAGAGTTATAACAATACATGGTTACATTAAAAGAACAGAGGTAATACAGTCAATTCACAGACATTTCATGGAGTTGGAAAATTGGGTACAGGGAATTAAAGGGCTGGTGAGTTTTACTAAGCTTTGATGATGGGTTTTGGAACTTGATCCGGCATTAACTGCCATTGGCACATATGGCAGTGAACATGTGATCGAGGTCCAATATCCCTTACCAGGGCTTAGTGAATGCCCTCTGTATCTTTATTCAGTAAACTATTAGTAAATAGTCACAGGATAACAGGTTTCTTGTACCCGGCTGTTTGAGGTCTTAACAAATGGAAAGAGAGTGACTGAGCATTGATATTCTAAGAATACAAGCACAAGAGAATGTCAAATGTATGTGTAGATTATGTGGGGCCTATTCATTATATTTCTATAATAATAACTTTATTTCATATAGCACTTGTCTCCCAGTATGACTCAAAGCGCTTCACAATAACTATATAGTCCACGTAAGCAGCATTGTACATAAGATTTTTACATACACAGTCCCTGCCCAGATGAGTTTCCAATCTATATTTTTTGGTGTCTGAACTGCAGGGAGATAAAATTACTTGCTCAAGGTCACGAGGAGCTGACACCAGTGTCATTGTTTTTCAGTCAGTGCCTTTACTCACTGAGCCGCTCCTTCAGCACAAACGTGCTGTACGCTGACTGACATAAAGAACTAAAAGCAGCAAATACCAGAACTACACCATCCCTCATAACAAATGATAGGAGATCACAGAGTGGGTGAGAAAGCGGAATTTATACTTTAAAAGATCAGAATATTTTATTTATCCGTTACCTCTTAGCAGTTTTCTCTTGCGCTGCCAGTAACGAACCACAAAACACTGAATGTGTTACCAAGGTGTTTGCTATTCTGCTATTTCTTTGTCTTAATTTCAGAGAGCAAAAATAATATAATGTAATGAGCCTTAAAGCATAGTGGTACAAATTAATGTATCAAAACACCACACTTTATTGCTCATAAATGATTCATTACAGAACTAATTTGAAGTACCCAAAACATCCTGCATGAAATTGCTTTCTCCTTAATTTTTAATTCTTAGAAGTGTTAAACTATACAACACATTTATGCAACTCCTGAAAAAAATACTTTGTTGCTTAACTTAGTTTAGAAGAATATTTGCAATTGTAATTTTCATCTTTGTCACCTATTTTACAATTTCGGTGTTGGAAAAAGAGTGATGTAAAATAATATTGTCAGATCTAGTCACGGCAGCATTAAATTCATTGCAGCATTATTTGCTATGTAAGATGTGAGGCTCTTCTTATCAGCTCAGAAATGTAGTATTTTAGGTGTAGCAATTTCATTCCAAGCTTTTTCTTTTCACTGATGAAGCAAGTAAATGAATTGAAACTGAATCTCCCTGACCATGTATACACAGGTATTTCTCAGACTTGCTGCTAGCCTGGACAGAAACCCCCCTCCACTCCTCATCCTGTACCTCCTTTATTTTGATATTTCTTTGTCTGGTTTATTTTGTCTTATTTGGTTCTAACCAAGTAGGATTGCCGTTCAACTGATTAAAAAAACGAGCACAAAATAGACCTCCTCCTTCTCTGACACTCTCTCCTATTCAATTTGTGCTGTCAGATGGACACACGGTGGGTAAGAGAAAGGCCCAAGCTATCCGGATCAATATACAGTACCAAATCCCTCATATTGTTGATTCTGTAATATTTGTTGTTATGCTTTTAGGTTCAGGCTTGAAGATCTCAATGTAATGTTTTTAGATATATCTTAAGTCAGCGGGCGCAACTGGGGGGCGCCAGGGGGGGTGGGAGAATGTCTAGGGGTGGCGCAGGCAGTTACAGAGGCCCCGCGCTCTTCCCCACTGCATGAAGGACAACTTGGCAGTCTGACAGGTATTTTTTGAGTCATATAGTGGTAGAACTTTATGGATGGAGCCTGAGGTTTCGAACAATGAACTGGAGCTGTTTACTGAAGCATCTGGGTCATGGGGATTTGGTGCATTTTCTAGGGGGCAGTGGGGTGCCGAGCAGTGACTGCAAGTTTGGGTTGCAGCAGATCTGATCAGAAATCTGAAAGTTCCAAAGGTCTTTTCTAGTAGTAGAACTGTGGGGCGTCCAACTCAGTAACAATGGGCGGCTGGTTTGGTCAGATAACATGGGGTGATTGCAGCTACAGTATCAACAGGCTGACAGATCCCTGCTAGTCATGTTGTTGTTTAGGCTGGTTCTTTTTTGCCTAACATTTAACATCCAGGTTAAGGGTAGACGTGCCTGAGGTGGGAAACAATAGTTGATTCACCGTCTCATTTTAAGGTGGCATAATTCAGGCACTTGGCTCGATGGGTTTAAATAGCACACATTTTGAAACAAAATCATTCCCTGATGAAGTATCTGTTGATACGAAACACGTTGGAAAGATTCTGTGCTATTTTTCTACATTTTGTATATCTATATTTAGCTTTGTATTGCTATTTGAGGCATTTTTTGTCTCTATCACAAATTATTCAGTCCACTTAGAAAACAAGGTTGATTTCATGCACAGTTGTGGTGTGGTCTGAGCGCTTCAATCCTCTTTGCACTACGCGACGGTGCACCAACAATCTTGCACCTACGTGACAGTGAGAACACCCTCCTCCATCTATGTGATGGTGAGTTAGCCTTCCCCTTTCACCTGCACTACAACGATACACGGAGATCAATGCAGAGGACCGGGAGTGGGTGCATTCCCTAACCGGTGCTAATCCTCAACTGACGTGCTGGGGGTACTTGTTTGCCGAGACTATCGGAGGTAAGAGTTATGAAGGACTTACCTTTCTTCTTCTAAAGTTTGGAACGTGACTGTTTGTAATATCAGTCCGGGTGGCTTCCCTACCAGCTCTACAATCCATCAGTGCTCTGACTATCACTATAGTATTCTATTCTATTCTATAACCTGGCAAATTTCTTATTGAAAGCAAAGATCAGTATATGACGCTTTGAGGGAAATCTGGTAACATGTATCAATTTTCACGTAACATTGTTATTTGTTATGTAGCACTTTCTATGTGCATTTTAATACATACAGTATGCATACAAACTAGACTTTTTTTACTAAAAGTTTATTATGTGAATTTTTGCGCTGGTGTCCTCCTTTTCACTTTTTGTGGAGCCAAGTGCCTGAATTATGCCACCTTAAAATGAGACAGTGAATCAACTATTGTTTCATACGTCATGCACAAGTCTACCCTTAACCTGGATGTTAAATGTTAGGTAAAACAGAACCAGCCTCCTAAACAACAGCACGACTAGCAGGAATCTGTTAGTCCATTAATACTATAGCTGCAATCACCCCCATGTTATCTGACCAAACCAGCCGCCCATTGTTACTTAGTTGGGCGTCCCACAGTTCTACCACTGGAAAAGACCTTTGGAACTTTCAGATTTCTGACCAGATCTGCTGTAACCCAAACCTGCAGTCACTGCTCGGCACCCCACTGCCCCCTAGAAAATGCACCAAATCCCCATGACCCAGATGCTTCAGTAAACAGCTCCAGTTGATTGTTTGAAACCTCAGGCTCCATCCATAAAGTTCTACCACTATATGACTCAAAAAATACCTGTCAGACTGCCAAGTTGTCCTTCATGGCTCTCAAAACCTTAACAAAATAATACCCCATCCAACTTTCAATTAAAAACTCTGCCTAACGGCAGGACCCTACAAGCAAAGCTCAGATGCCCTATGTCACGGTTGTGCTCGCCACAAACCTGGGTCGGACCGCGAAGCTGAGGTGGGGTTGTAAAAGCACCAACTTTAGACCGCGCAGGCTGATCCGGATTGCGCAGTTCGTAGTCATATGTAGCAGAATCAGGATTGGAGAAGACAGCATCGTCGTTGTACAAGCCAGGGTCAGGACAGGAGACGTCAGAATAAACATTGTCCATGCAGGAGTTCGGCAACAGGGAGTCAGAAAAGCCCCGCTTCAGCTTAGGAGCGTGGGGAAGGCCTCTGCGCATGCGGCGACCATGGCCCATGGTACTGGTCACAGGAGGTGGAAGACTGACCAGATTACACACCGCCTAGCTGCACGGGTAAACCCGTGCACAGCGCAAGAGTCCTGAGCGGGCTGGGGAATCCTCTGTTTCAGCGCAGGAACCAGGACATGGCCTCTCTAGATTAGGGAAAGAGTAGGCCCCAGGAACCAGGAAGCTGAAGATACACAGGGAAACCTCCGCTTCCGTGCAGGAATCCAGGAGACTGAAGGACGCAGGGACGAAACCTCCGCTTCAGTGCAGGAATCCAGGAGGCTGAAGGACGCAGGGACGAAACCTCTGCTTCAGCACAGGAGAACAGGAAGCTGAATAACGCAGGACAGAACCTCCGCTTCAGCACAGAAGAACAAGCGGGAGCTTGAAGGAAGCTGAAGGACGCAGGGCGGAACCTCCACTTCAGCACAGGAGAACAAGCGGGAGCTTGAAGGAAGCTGAAGGATGCAGGACGGAACCTCCGCTTCAGCACAGGAGAACAAGCAGGAGCTTGTGGCAGAACAGGTCGTGACATCCAGTAAGGACTATGCTCGGCAGGGAGCATTGTGGGAAAGCAGTACTTAAAGGCCAGCGGGCCAATCCCCGGCGGGGGTGTGAAGGTACTGCTCCAATGAGTGAATGCAAGTCTAGGTTGCAGTGATAGGCTGCACAGCTGTAGTAGATACCAGAGGGAGTGTGTGGCAGTATAGCTTTGGTGAGTGAATCCAGGCTGCAGTAAATATCAGAGGGAGTGTGTGGCAGTATTGCTTTTGTGAGAGAATCCAGGCTGCAGTAAATAACAGGAGAAATGTTCCAGAACTGCCCAGTCTGCAAGTTGAGGCAACCAGTAAACCGCGGAGCGGATTCCTTACACCCTACTAGCAATTGCTACTTTCTCAGTGTTATCTTTTTCACATCACTTGCAAGCAGAATTTTTTCCTTCAACTCCTGAATCTTACCAGCCCGAAAGATATAAACCATTCCAACATCTCTATACCAAAAAACACACCCTCTTTGCCGGCCCTTGGTTTTACTGTTAGTTAAGGGAACCACAAAACGAACTCTCAACACAATCCAACAAAAACTGCAGTACATGTACTCAACAGAAAAACACAAAAATGCAAAACGTTTTAAGTACCACCCAATCCTAGAAAGAACTAAATAACTCAAAATAAAAGCATTTAACAACTCGTCAAGATATAACCAAGAGAAAATGTTAAATGTAATGTACAGTATAGCAATCAAACTTTGAATAATGTAGTTACGCTTAAACAAAATACCTTTATTGCTTTATTCAATATGCTGTGAAGCCACTTCCCTGAGTTGGAGAACGACCCTTTCATTTGAATAGAGATTGACACTTCTCCAGCAATGGGAAACAGCTTCACATTAAATGGAGTAGGTTCTTCTCAGCTTAACCTGTAAATGAGAGAGCACTTGTCAATCAAGTAATTAATTTAACCTAACTCCACTCTGTCAATGGAAGAGATGGATATTTGCCTGTGCAATCGACTGTTAAGTACACAATTACATTGCACAAAAGTAGCTGTAGGGAATCAAACCACTCCATGTCTCAGTTAAACATGTTTGTAAACTAACTTTATAAATATTTCTACTGTAGGTGGCTCAATTTTGTAAAAAAATATATATTTACTGTAGATCTCCAAAATTAACTCTAAAACCTGTCACTGACATTGGTTCGTTGTGATCGTAGACTGGAAAGCACCATTACAAATATTGCCTCAAAATGTTTAGAGATTTCCTAGCCAGTAATGGACTTGAGCATCTAGGGCCCTACAGGGGTTGCAGTTGAGCTGGGATGGAGTTCGCAGTTGTCAAGGAGGAAGGAGTCGCAGTTGGTGGCTGGAGCCTGTCCAGGAGAAGAGGGATAGGAGCCTGTTGGACCTCAGAAGTCGGAGCCCAAATTCCAGGTCGGCTAGTCTCGCTACCTTCCTTCGCCTTGCCTGTATCACAACCGTGTCAGTAATCCTGGCCATGCTATGTCGGATGGGAGGACCCACCAGGTTTGTGGACATACAGGGGATTTCCTTGGTTAGCCGGCAGTCCAATCCTATAAAGACCATATTTGATTTGTGATGCCATTATATAAACTGCAAGGATGAAGTGAATTGAGATTTGTTAGTAGTTCTTCTGGTTTTGTCTTTCCACCCATTTCCATCTTCACTGATATTCTAAAACACTAACTTAAAGGTACTAATAGATTGATGGTGTTCCAGAAGAATCAGGAACTCGCAGAATTAGCAGTGAATCTCAATGGTTTCAGTGTAATAAATTGCATCACACAAAAAAATGAATGCATTAAAGATGGCTGCCTCCAGACTCTGAAAAAGAAAATACAGGTATCATAATCATATGTACATGTAATATTGTTTTTATTTTTAAAGAAAAAAGGGGTTTATTTAAGAAAACCTAACCTAAAGTATAGCATAAATCTTAAATATTTCTAAATTATAGTTCAGAGAACTTTGGCCCAAAGCTTAATAAATGTTCATCTTTTTGTGACTGGGTAAAGCACCACTGCTTTTTAAGGCACTTTAACCATTGATCTGAATAATAATTTAGAATACATTTTAAAGAACAATACATTCTTAATTTACTAGAGAATGTTGAGCAAATATTAACATGTCAGAGAAGGGGATTTCCCAATACAGTACTACAACTCTGTTTTATGTTGCTTAATCGGGAATGCTTGTTTAAGATAAAATAAATCAATATGAAGAGGGCAGACTAGGTTTATATTGCACTGTGCTGTGTTGACATATTTTATGTGGCATTTGCAAAAAAATCTGTTAGTTCTCAGTAATTAACTGTATATTCTCAACCATCAGCACTGGAGGGAGTCTACTCAGGGGGGTCCTAACATGGAAGTCCCTCTGTCACTGCCACCACTCTCACTTCACAGGTGGGGTCTCAGTGGAGAGCACGGGGCCTCTGTAAGTGCGAGGCCTGGTGCAGTCACCCCAATGGATCCATCATCAAACCTGTTCTGAGCAGCCTATGAATAATCATTCCCAAATTACTAATGTAGCCCTTTGACCCCCACCCCAAGTGAGATTGGGGTGGGTATGCTTTCTCCAGCTACTTCTAGATGAGTTGTGCTGTGACCTGTTGGTGAACAGGAGGGCTGAGTGCTCCGCGATGGTGTGGGGAGAGCCAGAACAGGGGTGCAGGTTACCTTTTATTCCTCAGTGGTGCAGCGCCTCCAGTCAGTACAGATTCTCTGCAGGGGCAGGGGATGAGCCATGCTGACACCTTGTTCTTCTTAACAGCAGGCAGCAGACAGTAATTACAATGATTCTGTTTACAACTGGCTTTATTGCAGAAGATGATAATCAGACAGCAAACACAGATGCACCCCTTTTCTCTCTTTTCTCCCTTTTCCTGGTCAGAGCCCTGACTTAGGCATTTGGCCATTTAAGGCCTGTTACTCTTCCCTCCCATCCCCTGGTGGGATGGATGAAGAGGCTCCTCACTCCACAGGTGGAGGTGAAAACAGAATTCCTCCCTTTCTAGAACTTCTTCTCCACTGAATTTAGGAGTGTCAGAATTTATAACCTGAGATTGGGTGTTGGAACCCTGCCCCATATCAGAACAGGTTGAATACTGATTGGTGATCACTACTTTTGGATGAACCATTCAGTATCCATCTCTCAGACTGAAACTCTCTGGTGGTTGCTAGGCCTGTCCTTGGATACCTGAATTGTATCCAAGTCTGTAATACACATACTGTACAGGACCTAAAGAAGGAATTCACCCCTCCACTGCCTGCTCAGGACAGGACTGACACTGGAAGGGCCCAGGAAAAAGAAGTAGCGGCTGGGAGGCTATGCTATACTAATTGATTCTAAAGCAGCCAAAAATGATCTTAGTAAATTGTACAGGTTCTCATAGATTTTCTTAGCATCAACTAAACGGCAACAATACCTATTTTACCTTGGTGCATATCCCCAATGCTTTTGATCTTTATAAATATATGACATAGAAATCTCTCCCTTTCCCCCCACCCTCCTTATTCTTTCTATTCTTCTCATGGGATCTAAATAAGCAGCTTTTTAACCTTGGTCATCTCTGTGATTGGATCCCAGTGGAGGCAAGAATTTAACAACGAGAAAGAAGGGGTGAAACTATTTCTATAGTTCCATAGTATTTAAGTGAACCATACTTTTGAAGTGAAAAATAAAAATATGTATTCCTTACTAATGTGTTGATTTGACAAAGCACTTCAGAATAAGAAATGCCTGCCCCAAGTAGCAAATCAAACCTTTATCTGACTAAATGTTACTACTGTATTTTACTATCATTTTACTATAAAAAATGTGGGTTAAGTAATGAATGTGAAATGATGGATTGCAAAGTAATAAATCAATCACATGATTCCAGGTACGATGTTATACTCCTGTGGCTTGTTAAATCATCACAATATGGGGTCTTTCTTAGGTAATCAATTCTTTCTTTGTAAGTTGTAACTATTGCTCATAACATAACAGAATAAAGAGGGAAGAGGTCTGGGGTGTTTCAAAGGAAAAGAGTTGAAATAATTATTGTCCCCTATTAAAGAATTAATAGATTATGGGGTCCATGTTTTAAAGCAATCCCTCCCCCCAAACCCCCAAAATACTTTTTTTTAACCCTACCTCAACCAGAGGCTCACTCTGAGTTGAGTCCTGGTTATTGAACCTTTGGGGATCCCACCAGTTCCCGATAAAGATTTGTAGTTTTTATGTAAAACTATGTATGGAGTCACCAGTAGATAGCCACAACATAGTCCTGATGATGTTGCAGCTTTCAATCCCCAGACATTTATTTGGGGGACCATGGATAAGATCCAGGGGTACCCCAGATTCAAATAAGAAAAAAAATAGCTTAATTTGTAAGAAATTCCACAACTAGAGGAGAATAAACAGTCCTGATTGTGACATTGTATAATTGTTTTTGTTTTTTACGGCAAAAACACTTTTTCTAAATTTATGATTAAAACCAATATATTTACCATGTTTTTACAAGATAAATTATTTCCATAATGTAAGCAGGGTTTGGTTTTAATGAGAATTTCTGGTTCAGCTCGTGTGAAGGAGAAAGACTGCTGAGTTGGTCAAGAAAGCTGTCAAGCAGAGAATTGAGATAGATGACCTCAATACGTAATCTTTTTTTTTCTTATCAGCCCTATGCGACTTAGCTTTTTAATAAGCCCATGGAATAAGTAAACAAAATTGCCTGTTAGAATTCATTGCTAAGTCTGAGTTGAGACACATGTGCTTAACAGAATGAACGCGCTCTCACTCAACACATTGCGCTAGTTGCATATGTGACTGTATTCATTATAAAATACATTCCTATTAATGTTATAGGGTCCAACACGGGAACATACAGTATGTATGTTTTATAAATCTAGTCCTATAGTCTATAGAGTGATACGATTTGAGGTTTAAGGATAAATTCATATGTGGGGATTTTAGGGGCTTAAAAACTCAGCAATGCCCCAAAAAATAAGTCTCACATTCATTTAAATGCAGTACTTAGTACCTAATCTACAAATGTAGTATGGGATAAAGTAACTATGATTAACCATATTTTTATTATATACAAACTCTGGCTTACCAATATAATACAACTTTCTCCAAAATGTTGCCAATTCAATTGAGACCTTTAAAAGAAAATGCTAAGCATCAGCTGGATTAAATCAATGACACAAAAGTTATAATAGTTGTAGAGTAGATATTTACATGATACAGTTAACCCATAACTATGTGAGCACAAAAACATATTATTATTGTTTATTTGTGAAGCTCCAACATATTCCACAGCGCAGTGCTCCAGACCCCCAAAACTGAGCAGATGGGACAGCTGCTTTAAGCCTGCAAGGTCAATCAAATGATGTGTTCAAGGTCACGAGGGACAAAGTCAGGATTTTGTCATTTTCAAAACCACATAATGCACCATGTTTATTTCGCTCCAAACAAAGTTTACTTACAATAATGAATGACACACACATTTAGCTGAAATTGAATTAAGATAAAAACATTATATATATAATATATATATACTGTATATACAGTATATAGATGCGCAAAATTAATAGAACGTATTCAAATTCCTGCTTGAGAATTAGAAATTGATTTAAGAGGCGCTATGCCTTTTTGTCCCACTGTGGCAAAGTTTTATCTTTATGTTTTTATATGTTAACGTTTCTTTATTTATTGTGTTTTTCAAAGGAGCTCATGCCGTTTTCCAAACGTTAGTGGAATTTGATCTAATTACAAAGCTTTGAGTTCATTTGAAAGTTTTAGCAGATGACTCAAACATTCTTTTTTCTTGTCATCACAAGATATATGCCCCATTTCTAACAACGTATGAAGCAGGATTACATTTCCTATTCACATTTTCACCTTTATTTAACATTTACCCTTATGGGATATCTTAAATCCGGGCTGCATCTTTTTTTTAAATATAATGTTAAAAATGTGTTTGTCATCTTAAAGTGCCATGCAAAATTGTATCAGATGTTTTGTGGCCAAAGGGGTCTATTTTTCAGTCTAGAGGATACAAAAACAGGGAAATACTAGTGTTACATACTATAGTACACAGTATGTCATGTTTACCAAAGAAAATGTAATTGTCTATTTCAGTAGTGTGATGGTGCTAAATATCAATACATCTGTACTTTCAAACAGGAGTATAGCCAGGTTTTGCCTAGTGTTGGGGCATTTAACTAAGCTCTACATTACTTGACCTGCCATGTGCAGTCAGCTAGAAGGAAAAAGCAATTAATTCTGCTCAAAGTGGGAGGAGAAATTAATAAAACCTCGCTCATTTTATTGTATATTTGCCTATGTATTGCCTCTTCTGTATGTGTAAAAGGGTATGTCTATTCTGCCTGTCTTTCCCCCTGATATGTAAGTCCTGCTAGCTGTAGGTTATGACAGGTTAATTCTGTGGGCTTGTGCCCCCCCCCCCTACATGCTCCTCTCTGATGTACAGCAGTAAGGTGGTGACTCATGGTCTCTGTAAGCCTATCAGGGATAGGTATAGACCTTTTGCTTCCTGAGGGGCAGTGCCAAATTTACTCAGTCGTGCTCTGGAGGAGGAAGAGAGCAGTGGGGCTATGAGTCTCTTCCCATCGCGGGATGAGCGTAATTAGACCAACAGATGCCCTGTAATATCTGGGGCAAGCATCATCCAGAGGCCTGGAACCTCTTAGATGCTGCACCGCTGTATGAAGAACATCTGCAGTGATTGCCCTAATAAAGACCCTTGCTCATCATACTCCTGTCTAAGTGTCAGTCCCTGGGCAGGAGAGAAGAAGCATTCAATAGTGGGGCTGATCTCCGAACACTCTGGAGCCCACTACTGCTGGAGGTGCTAAGCACCCTGAGAAGAAGCTCACAGAAAGAACCTAAGGCCTCGGTCCCGCTGCGCTCGTTGGCGCGGGCGGCCATGTCGCGAGTTCCCCACCAGCAGGGGAATTTTCGTGAGCCGGTCCCGGTCCCCCCTGGCAGCACAGCTGACTACAGGCTGTGGCGCGTCAGCCGCTAGGAGACACAAGAGAATGGTGTTTCCTAGCGTTGACGCGTCACGTGGTGTGGCTGTGAGCCAATGGGGAGGGGAGGCTTTGGGAGGAGGAGAGGCTTCGGGGAGCGGGGAGGAGTGTGGAGTGAAAGCAGGTGAGTGCCTGTCTGTGTGTGTGTCTGAGTGCGTGCGTGCCTGTCTGTGTGTGTATGTGTGTGCCCGAGTGCGTGAGTGCCTGCCTCTGTCTGTGTGTGTGTGTATGAGTGCGTGAGTGCCTGCCAGTGTGTGCGCGCGTGTGTGTATGAGTGCGTGAGTGCCTGCCTGTGTGTGCGCGCGTGTGTGTGTATGAGTGAGTGAGTGCCTGCCTGCGTGTGTGTGTGTATGAGTGCCTGCGTGTGTGTGTTTAAAGTTACCCTCAGCAGCTCCAGCCCGAGTCCGTTGAGGGAGGGGGGGGGAGAGTAGCGGGTCCCTCCGCTCAAGCCACGCCCCCCCTCCCTGTCAAGCCTCCCACTCCCTGCCCACCTCCCGCTCCGGCTCCCGCTCCCTACAGACCGCATATCGCGGTCTGTGTATGTCAGCGCACCGCCTGTCTGCAGTGCGGGTGCGCTGACTCTGGGAGCGGGGCCTTAGCCTAAGCCTGCCACCATCGCAGATCAAACTCAGCTCTCCTGACCCTAACAGGTACTCCTACCCCCTATAGGTAGCAGCAGCTGTGTATCCTCCACTGGGAGGGGGGGGAGAAACAGTGCTACATATAGATACATTTTTGGTCCCCCCTCCCCCTTTAGGGACTACTAGTTAGTATAAGGGGTTAACAGTCTAAATGGGCTAACTGTGTGGGATTACGCAGGTTACTTCCCTCCCCCTTATGTAATGCAGGATGACTATGCAGAAATGATAGCCCTTCCTTTGTATGCCTTGTGACTAGTGATGTCACTAAAAGGAGATGGAAGGGTATATATAGCCTCACTAAGTTCTAGAAACAGCTTCCTCAAAGTTCAGACTGAAGCCTCACCGTGAGTCCTGTAAAATAGGTTTGTGTGTATAGTTATGTGCAGGGCTTGCCAAAAAGCTACTCGCCCCCCTGGCCAGGCCCATAACCCTGCCCCCAATTCTAAACAAAATTGAATACATTTCTAATAAGAAAAATTCTCTGCACCATTCTTTTCCCATTTTATTTTAGAAAACAAATTAAATCAAACTGTAACCCTCTTTTTTATGCTTTTTCTCTCCCCCATCCTCTCTCCTCTCTTTCCCTGCTTCCCCCAACCATCCTCTCTCCTCTCTTTCAGTCTATCCTCTCTATTCTCTCTCTCCTCCTCCTCCCTCTCCCCATCCTCTCTATCCTCTCCCCCCTCTCTCTCTCCCTCCCATCACCAGCACACACACACTCCAACACAGACACACACTTACCAACTCAGACACACACACACCCTGAACCTCACACATCATCCTTTCGCCCCCTGCACCTCACACATAATCCTCTCCCCCCTGCACCTCACATATCATCCTCTCCTCCCTGCACCTCACACATCACCCTCTCCCCCCGCAGCTCACACATCACCCTCTCCCCCCGCACCTCACACATCACCCTCTTCCCCCCTTCACCTCACACATCATCCTCTCCCCCCTGCACCTCTCACATCACCCTTCTCCCCCCTTGCACCTCACACATCACCCTCTCCCCCCCTTGCTCCTCACACATCACCCTCTCCCCCCCGCATCTCACACATCACCCTCTTCCCCCGCACCTCACACATTACCCTCTCCCCCGCACCTCACACATCATCCTCTCCCCCCCTGCACCTCACACATCACTCTCTCCCCCTGGCACCTCACACAGCACCTTCTCCCACCTGCATCTCACACATCACTCTCTCCCCCCGCACCTCACTCATCACCCTCTCTCCCACCCGCCGCATCTCACACATCATCCTCTCCCCCCTTGCACCTCACACATCACCCTCTTCCCCCCTTGCTCCTCACACATCACACTCTCCCCCCTGCACCTCACATCCCCCTTGCATCTCACACACCCCCTTGCATCTCACATCCCCCCTCTTGCATCTCACATCCCCCCTCTTGCATCTCACATCCCCCCTCTTGCATCTCACATCCCCCCTCTTGCCTCTCACACACACCCCCTCTTGCATCTCACATCTTCTGGACAAACTTTTTTTCTCCCAAACTGCTTCCAAACTTCGGAGGATCTCGGCGGACCACAATGATTTGTCTGCATTTTGTTTAACTATTGGAAAGCGCAAGACTTTGGATACCAGTGTGATGAAAAAAAAACCTTTTAAATTATTGAATACAATTAAAATTTTAATCAAATAAAGTGTATTGAATAAACTTTATTGATATTCTTCAATTATTGTCCATTGAAATATTGGAAAAAAAGCAAACAATTATTTGTTCTTGATGGATACTATTTAAATAATGTTTTATTAACTAAAAAATTTAATATAATATTTTGATTGTGATGGGTGTTCTTGTTGTTTTGAGCAAAGTTCAGGGATGTTGGGTACTATGTTTGTTAACGTTAGCCTTAGATCAGATTCAACATTCCTCCTGCTTCTATATTTGGTATTCAGGGTGATAAGTAATGAAAATATGGACTTACACAGATAGGTAGTTAATTTATTTATAAAATGTTATACCAGAAAGTAATTTATTGAGAGTTACCTCCATTTTCAAGTACGGAGTTATAACAATACATGGTTACATTAAATGAACAGGGTTATACGGCCAATTCACAGACATTTCATGGACAGATAGAGTTGGATACAGGGGATAAAAGAGTGGGTGAGTTTCAGATTGAAATAGAGAAGCTTTAACATCACCAAACATCAACGAATGGCAGAAAATGGCTCAAACCCTTTAGATGCTCTTCGGCTGTGTCAAAGGCTGTCCGCCTTTGGGATGTCAGATGTACACTGAAGGGGTTCCAATTGAATGCAGATGTGGATTCAAAGTCCTTTGTCTTCCTGGTTCATTAACATTCCAGTCGGTGAAGTTGACGTTCCACATAGTATAAGCAAAAGCACATGATAACCCTTAGCACGCTGGTTCTGTGCAGAGGGGAGCAGCTCTTGGGGAACGCCATCAGGCGTCCGCCTTTGGGGCAATGCAGATGTACACTGAAGGGGTTCAGATTGAAGTAGCAAACGGCATCACAAAAGATACTGCTTTGTTTGCAAGTTCTGGGCTCTCTTTGATTCTTTGAATCCAAAACTTAATTAGGGAATGTTTTTTAAAAACTGACCATAAAGATTCGTTGCATGACAACTCATTCAAAGATTCTTGTGTCTTACTAGAAAAATAAGAGGGCAGCTCACATATTTAAATTTTGAATGGATTAAGTATCCAGTTGTTTGGTTCAGCTTCCACTGGAAAGTAATCTTCAAACTGTTGGTTCAGAAGAAGATGTTCTGCTATGTAAAAAAAAAATTTTTGGCCAAAACCATTTCATTTTCAGAAAGAAAACCTGTTGGGAATGCGCTGAATTTATACTTTTCTACAAGACTGGCAAACAAGTGAAATTTCTTTATCATTGCGTTGATTTTGTCTTGGACATTCAACAAAGTCACTGAAACTCCCTGCGAGCGTGAGGCGGGGCCAAGCTCTGTGATGTTCTGAGAGAGCCTCCGTGTGTGCGTGCGCTCTGTAAGGGGCGCGGTGACATGAGGAGCAATAGGTAAGGAGGGAACACGTCGCAGGGGACGTGTTCCCCGATTCCTTACATAAACGTAGCTCAAACAAACAAGTAAGTACTTTATCTCTTGACAACCACTGAACTTCTGTATGAGTAAGAAGCTGTACATGAGAGTTACCCATTTTATTACACAGTACACTAAAAATTCTTGAATTTGTAGGTCTAGCTTTTCTGAAATTACCAGTTTGCATAACAGAGTCCATGGGAGAAAGATGAAATAGGCAGCGCACTGCCAAAAAGCAGGAGGAGGCTCAAGGGTTAAAAAATAGAAAACATGTTTTTTTCCATAACAGGATCAAACAGAAAAGCCCCCAGCCTAAATTAATATAACTCGGTTTGAATTGTCTTACCATTTTACGACGTTTTGTTGTATTTTGTTCATTACTGGTATTCATTCATTCAGAGTACACCCTTGAGGAAATGAGACGTCTCTCACGAAACATGTATGGTGAGGTTTGCTATCTGTTACGTATTCCTAAGTAGCTTATCTATTGATACCCTTTTGCTGTGGGACTCTTTGAAACTCTATGCCAACCTTGGAACTCCTGTATTGGAGCTGCAGGGACTGCTGAGGATCGTGTGTTGAGCCCTGAGGTATTGCTAGTGAGTAACCGGTTCCTGATCTCGCGAGAGAATGCATGATGATATCAAGAGCTGCCGCATACCAGGAAGTCATACCAGAGGAGGCTCCACACGAGGACCCACAGAGGCAAGGATCCAAGCAGCCACAGGAGAAAGAGACATCAAAGGGCCCTCACAACCAGGCTTAAAAGGTTGAAAGGCTTACAAAGAACGAAGGAATTCAAAGGAAGTTTTATTCCAAGTGTTTGTTTTTAAATGCTGGTTCATTCAATTTTGGTATATATTTAAGATTTTCTTACCAATTCTTGGTGTTTTATTTTTCCAGATAAATTTGTTTATAATAGACTGTAGAGTTTTAATTTCCTCCAATACCAATGGAATGGGTAGAGTTTGGAAAAGATACAGAAGACGGGGCAATATGTTCATTTTTATATTGTGTATTCTGCCTATCCATGATATAGTGTGGCCGGACCACTTCCCAATATCAGACTTAAGAGCTCTTAAGACCTTTGGATAATTCTCCCTATACAGAGAACTATAGTTTTTTGTAATAAATATCCCTAGGTATTTGATCGTATTCGGTTGCCATTTAAAATCAAAGTTTAAAGCAATCAATTTAATTTGATCTTTAGGCAGATTTATATTTAGTGCCTCAGATTTGTTACTATTGATTTTGAAACCTGAGATATCCTTAAAAGAAGACAGAGTGGAGTATTAATTTGGAAGTGAAGTTTGAGGTTTGGTTATTGTAAGGATCACATCATCTGCATAAAGTGCGATTTTGTATATCTGACTCTTCACCTGAACTCCTGTTACATTTGGGTTGTTTCTTATGTTTGCAGCTAGTGGCTCCATACAGAGGGCGAATAGCAGTGGAGATAAGGGACATCCCTGTCTGGTTCCATTTTTTATAGGAAAAGTTTCAGAGGAGAAACCTTGGGAGTATATTTTTGCCGATGGTGTAGTGTATAATGACTCAATGGCTCTACGGAAAGGGCCTTCCACTCCAAATGCCTGCAATGTTTTTGACATGTATTTCCAATCGATTCAGTCAAAACAAGACAGGGGGGCTGGGACTACCATGCCTTATGTCCTATTACAAAGCAGCCCAAACAAGCCAACTAATACTATGGCACTCTAATCCAGTCCATAGACGCTGGGTATCATTGTAAATGGATTTAGTTGCCCCAGTCGAATTAAGTAATCTTCTATGGTCCCCAGTGAGAAAGAGACCCGAAATTCTCAAATCCAGCCAAATTATAGCCCACTCACTCAAATTATGGAACTCAGTGGCAAATCGACACTTCCTTACAACACGGAATACACTTATGACACCACTATATGATAACCCAGAATTTGGTCCAGGAATAGGCCGTAATAGGTTTATAGACTGGAAAATAGCAGGTATCACAAGATTAAAAGATGTAGGTTAAGAAGGATTTCCCAGACAATTTGAATATTTCCACAAAGAAAAGTCTATCCCAAACAATCAGTTCCTCCAATACCTTCAATTGAAAGCCTTTTATAACAAAATCCGACACCCCGAATTGCTAACTAGATTTGAGTCACTTTGTCTTGCAGATAGTAACACATCTGGACTGATATCTAAATTGTATGGATACTTTGTTAGCCCTCCTCCACAAATGAATCAAAAACTGAAATATATGCTACAATGGGAGGATGACCTGGGGGAGGTATTAGACATGGAAGACTGGAATGATATTTTTCAAAAGGTTGCCACATCATCAATGTGTATCACAATCAGAGAAAATGCCTATAAAGTTATGATGAGGTGGTATTTATTCCCCATGAGACTAGCTAAATTCATCCCAGAGTACCCAACTATATGTCCGAAAGGATGTGGAGCACAAGCCATATTTATACATATGTGGTGGTGATGCCCATTCATAGCAGCTTATTGGCTGGAAATCAAAATGTGGTCACAAAGGTTTTTCGGTTTGGACCTACCAATGGATTCCTGGTTATTTCTATTAAACAAACCATATTACCTCCTCACGAGACATGAAAATAAATTACTGTGCCACATATCTTCAGCCGCAAGATGCGAATTAGCGGCAGTATGGAAACAAACAATTATTCCCTCAATTCCTAAAGTAAAAATAAAGTCTGGCAGATTTGCTACATGGAAAAACTGGTTAGTCTTAATAACGACACCTACACAGATTTTCAGAAGGTGTGGTTACCTTGGATTCTTAGTGAAAATCAACCAGAAACTAATACCCACTTAATTTTGTTGTAATAAAAAAAAAAAAAATTGATATTTATATTAACTGTGTGATAGAATATTTTAAGAAGTCTTGTTAGGTAAAATTGTAAATGAATGTGTACTTTCTCCCATCTCTATTTTTTGTACCCTTCCCTTCCCCCATTTTTTATTTTCTTCATTCCCCCCTCTCCCTAAATTTTTTTTAATAAAAATTAAGTTTAAAAAAAACCATTTGGTATATACTGTAGCAGTTTTGTGCTATGTTTTCATTTTTCTTTTCCACATATTATTGCTGAATTATCCATCCGGTGGTAGAAGTGCATTTTTTTTCCTCTTTTTAATTTTTTTTTAACATTTCTTTGTTATCTGCGAGCACGGTTACAACATATTATAAAATGAGAAAAACATAATGAACATTCAGGTAACCATAAGCTCACAGCATTTGATCTTTTCTTGCAAACTGTTGAACTTTAAATGATAAAAATAATGATAATGGGAAGGGGGGGGGAGAAAAGGGGGTAGAGAGAAAGAAAGATAAAGAAGAAAGGAAAGAAAGCGCTCTGCAGGTCCTCACATCTCGCCGCCAACTCCTCCTGGACACCCAGTCTGAATATTTAAAGGGACCCATAACCTCTTTAAATGTGTCGGGAGGCAGTGTGTCCAAAAAGGGTTTCCACTTACTCAGGAATTTATCTGTTCTTTTCATATTGTCTCCAAATGAGTCACATTTATCCCTCATCATAACTGCGAACAGATAAAATTCTAATTGTTCAATTGTTGGAGCGTATAGGTTTTAGCCAGTTGACCAGAATCAGCTTGCGTGCCAAAAGGAGAATCATTCCCGCCAGCTGCGGCAAACTGACCGTCAAGGTATTCCAGCCTTCCATATATCCAAATAACATTGGTTTAAAGTCATGGGGAAGCTTTGTTTTTAGCAGTTTGTTTAGAAACCTTAAGGTTTTATTCCAGAATGTCTTTATTTTTCTGCAGTACCACAGGCAATGTGAGATATTGGCGCTGGTACTGCCGCACATTTTACACCCAATTGGAGTAATGCGTTGAAATGTGTTTAGTTGTGCTGGGGTGAGGAATGCCCGATTCAATATCCTAATCTGCAGGTCCCTTAAATTTGCAAATTTTTTCATCTTTAACTCCATTGATGGGAGTCTTTTTTAAAATTAATTATCATCCATGGTTTAATCTAGGAATAGTAGGGTGTAATAGGATACATCTTAATTGATTGGGTTACACCTAGATTACTGATCCAGGCTGTAAAGGATGAACTGCTTGGTGGTGTCTGTATGTTTATGGTTATTTCCATCACCACTCTTGGAGTGTTTAGGGTGAAATAGCATCTAGTGTTACTATTTTCACAGAGGTGACATCATCTTCAATTAAGTGTGCTACTCTTCATTGTTTCTCTATATTTTTATATTTTTCATATATTGCATTGAGCACGAGTGAAAGTTCCATCCCCAAGGAGGTCTCTAATATGCAAAGAACAGTATTCATACAGGTTCCTGGTAAACAGATAGTCACATCATCAGTTTTTAACTCTTCATCGATTTCACCACCATTTGTTTGAACATTTTAATTCTTTTTCAAATTGCCGGTTTCAACCACAAATTCTTTTATGTCCGTTGACAACTCAAAAAATGTTTAATTTTTCTTTGAAAAACACTTCATTCGGATACCATCAGTATCCCATACAAACCATGAGCTCAAGGGAAAGGGGTGGGACAGGGGAAGGGGAAGGGAGACCCTCGCTACTGCTATAATGAATAGAAAGTAATGGTGCTACAATCAGAGGTAAAGGGTACAAATTGAACACAAAGAAAAAAGGGACCCCAAACGGAGAGCACTCAATCACTGTAATGATCACAGGTACAGATAACACATAGTGGACAAGTGTATGTGCAATAAGTGTCAATGGTGAGCACTGGAATGAGTGAATTAAAACACTTTATTGGGAGTGATACTCAAATAAAATAGAACGCTAAAGAGTCCAAAGTGTAGATGAGACTCAATCGGAGAGCCAAAACTATGAAAGCGAAATAATAAAAGAAGCCGACCGGATACCAAAGGTGGGTGGTCCTTGCTGTGGTATTTCAGCCCTTCACAGTACCACTTATCTATGGTATTGTTTGGCCGGTGGTCAGACCACCCTATCACACCTGGCCTCACACACTGTAGCCTACTATTGTTAGGCTGTTGTTTGGACTACTATACCTGAGGGTTTGTAGCATACTCGACGCATCCCCTTGAGACCTGATGGTTCTCTCGTTAGGTGATCACGAGTGAGCTCATTCCTCTATAGGGGACACTACACATTGAGATCGTTAGGTAGGACCTACAGAGTTATACTATCAGTTCAGCATCACACTGTGATAGCCACTGATTTACTATACGAGGGTGGCTTATTTGCACCGCCCACCTTTGGTATGTGGTTCGCTTTCATAGTTTTGTCTTTGTTTCCCCACTAATGTCTATAAAAATGAACGCTATTTAAATGAATAAAACTGGGTTTACGTTACATTGTTCACTTTAGTGGATACAATGTTACTATTAATGTGATGTTAACTTAGGTTAACGTCACGTTAAAAAGCCTAATGGAGCTTAGTGCATCTGTTCCTTGAAGTCAGTCTCACTGAATTTTAGTATAAGTAGTTTCATAGATTTCAGGAGAGTTTTACTGATAGAAGTTATTCTTTTTTCCAGAATACCAAAACTCACTGATTTTGGTCCATGGAGCACGGCCAGCTTGATGGCGGTTCCACCTGTGCCACTGCACGGAGCCCCGCGCTTACAGAGGCCCCACACTATTCCCCACAACAATGAAACTATTATTGTCGCCTTAAACTCAACATGGCTAAAACAGAGCTCCTCATACTTCCTCCCAAACCTGGCCCTACTACCTCCTTCCACATTACTGTTGGAACTACGATCATTCACCCAGTAGCCCAAGCACGCTGCCTAGGGGTCACACTCGACTCCTCTCTCACATTCGCCCCTCACATTCAAAACATTTCTAAAACCTGTCGCTTTTTCCTCCGCAATATAACAAAGATACGCCCTTTCCTCTGTTGCTCGACTGCTAAAACTCTGACTCAGGCCCTCATTCTCTCCCGTCTTGATTACTGTAACCTCCTGCTGTCCGGCCTTCCTGCCTCTCACCTGTCTCCCCTACAATCTATCCTAAATGCTGCTGCCAGAATCACTCTCCTCTTTCCTAGATCTGTCTCAGCATCTCCCCTCCTGAAATCCCTCTCCTGGCTTCCAATCAAATCCCGCATCTCACACTCCATTCTTCTCCTCAATTTTAAAGCTTTACACTCTTCTGCCCCTCCTTACATCTCAGCCCTAATTTCTCGCTATGCACCATCCCGACTCTTGCGTTCTGCTCAAGGATGTCTTCTTTCTACCCCCTTTTTATCTAAAGCCCTCTCCCGCCTTAAACCTTTTTCACTGACTGCCCCACACCTCTGGAATTCCCTTCCCCTCAGTACCCGACTAGCACCCTCTCTATCCACCTTTAAGACCCACCTTAAGACACACTTGCTTAAAGAAGCATACAAATAGCACTGTGGATATTCTGAACACATGATAAATAAAGCTTGGCCCCCTGCAGACGCACTTACCAGAACTCCCTCCTACTGTCTCTGTACGTTCTCCCTACCTACCAATTAGATTGTAAGCTCCTCGGGGCAGGGACTCCTCTTCCTTAATGTTATGTTTATGTCTAAAGCACTTATTCCCATGATCTGTTATTTATATTATCTGTTATTTATTCGATTACCACATGTATTACTACTGTGAAGCGCTATGTACATTAATGGCGCTATATAAATAAAGACATACATACATACATACATACAACTGATTGCCGGGGAAGTGTGGGGCCCCTGTAAGTTTCTCTTATCTTGTCCTGCAGCATCTCTTCCAACAACGTCCCGTAATCATGGCATTGCGCAGCAACGTCAAATAACATCACATTGCCATGACAATGTGACGTGACATGGCTGTACAGCGTGATATGGCTTTGTGTTGCCATGACAACGTGACGCCACATGGCGCCGCATGCCCATTATAAAGTGATGTCACGATGTCATGACGGTAGTTGGCTGAGGAGGAGATACCACACCGGACGAGGTAAGAGGCCCAGCAAAAGCCCACGCACCACTAAATTCCCAGCTGGCCCTGCATTGGAGGTTGACATTTCTAAGGAACTCGACTAATCCAGACCAGTTCCCACAATTGAACCCATTTGTGCAACTACATGAGTAGTGAGAACTACTGTATATCATCTTCCTTTTGCAACTGTTAGTTGAAAATTGCAACCTTCAGTTAAGTATAGTACTGTAGCTGAGGGATTGTGAATATCCAAGTCCTTACTACAGTTAAACAAAACCTAGTAAATCTGATAAATCTATTTGAAATATGTTTGTCAATGTATAAAAACAAATACAAAAGTACAGTTTTCTTCACTGGTAAAATATTAATGGAATAAAGGAAATATGTTTAGGTGCTTCTGGCAAGGAGTTTCCTCTTCATTTGAAGAGTCTCCATTCTGCACTGTCTGAGAAGTAATGTGTATTATTATTCTCATTTATTTATAATGCGCCAACATATTCCGCGGCGCAGTACAATAGGGATGGAGAATGAAGACAATAAAAATTAACACACTAGGTAAGGAGGGCTCAGCCCCAAGGAGCTTACAATCTATAAGGAAAGGTAAGTGGAAACATAGGGTGCAGGGGGGTAAGAAGGTTGGGGTGTTGGGGATAGCTGCTGGTTAATTGATGGAGAAGGCGTTTGGGGAGAAGTAAGTGGGATTGTGCGGACGTAGAGCTGTGAGAGCAGGATAATGTGAAATGCTTCAATATCCACCTGAAATACTTTGCCCAAGACCAATAACAGAGTGTATCTAGTTTTATTATTGTGCCAGATACTGAAGGGATTGACAAAACATTCCTTAGTAATCAACATAGTCAAATTGTTCATTTTGAAGGAAAAAAATACAGAATTTGCCAGCTGTGAAAAGGCAAATTTGAATGTATTTGCCAGATAATATTGTTCATTTTGAAGGTAGTTAAAAGTAGTTTATGTACTAGTTATAATGGGAACATTAGGTGGCTGTTTATATTAAATTGCTTATAAAGGTATTTACCGTATTATTTCCTTGTTATTTGTCTAAAAAAAGTACAATCCAGCCTTCTTTCTCATTATAAGGCATAGTTTTTAACAATTTGTGTAATACAAGTCACATAGCATTAAGACAAAGAGGTGTCTGTTTTACAATTTTACAGTGTAGAGAATAAATTAGGGCAGAGGTGCTCAACTTCAATCCTTAAGACCGACCAACAGGTCAGGTTTTCAGGACATCCCAGCTTCAGTACAGGTGGCTCAATCAGAGGCTCACTCAAAGACTGGGCCTATGATTCCTCCACCTGTGCTGAAGCAGGGACTGATTGAGCCACCTGTGCTGAAACACGGATATCCTGAAAACCTGACCTCTTGGGGTGCTTGAGGACAACCCAGGGTTGAACAACCCTGAATTAGGACCCAGAAAAACTATTAGCTGTTTATGAAGAAAATCAACTCTCTCCTTTGTTTCATTATGATAATGTATTTTTTTTCATCAAGCTTGTTCACACTCACATCTCCCTCTATCCTTGCCGAGAAGAACTGGACAAAGTCATACATTAATTAAAACATTTTTGTGAAGTAACGTGACAGATGCACAAAAGAGTAACCAAAAACCTGGGCGCTTTCAGGAATATGAGAAGACGGGAGTTAACATAAATCAGGATAATTAATCTTGCAATAAAAATAATTGTTTACTGTTAAAATAAATGTATCATGCATTCCTCAGCAGACAATAAATTATGGACTTTCTCATTAGCACATGAATTGATTTCCTCTAATTTCTGAGAACCACATAAGCCTGGGACTCGATTAGGTTTAAAATGAACCATCCTCTTTGCCAATCTATATATACAAAGGTGAATGCAGTGCTTTTTTGTCCTTTAAACTCGGTGTATCTGCTTGGCTAAGGGAAAAAGAGACAAAGAAGCAACTCATCCATCTGCACAGTGCAGCAGCAAGGAAAACACACACAAAAGAATTATTTTAAAAGTGTATAGCTCTGATATACTGTACATGTTGTGCCAAGCACATTTATAAATCCTTATTATTATAAGTGCAAGCTTCTCGTTGGGAATGTCAAACAGATACATTCTGTAGTGTCATATGATACAGCATTAAATATTATATTTTTTAATGTCAGCAATTTTTATATTGATAATTGTTTGCCGCCATGTCATTATAATGGCAAATCAAATCTTGAATAATACTAATATCTATAGGCACATAGTCAAGTGCTTTTGCATGTGAGAGGAAAGGTCCTTCATTTTTTACCTACGTGTGAAACTCATGGAATCTTTGTAAATCGGTACTGCTTGACCTGAGGAAGAGAGGAGAACTCTCAAAAGCTTGTCTTATAATATATTTACTCTGCACTATTGCAACTGGATTAACACGGCAATATCTACTTATTTCAATTATTAAATATAGAAAGTGAAGCCGGGTAACGCCGTTTATGATGCATCAACTTCCATTCACTTGAATGGATATTGGTGCGTTCTTAACAGCGCTTATTATTATTATTATTTGAATATGGAGGGCAGAGAGAGATTTGTTTTTACTTGTCTGTATCAGGATATTAGAAAAGTGGCTAACCATTTGTGTGTCTATTTTTATTCAGGGGTTTCTTCTTTGCAGGGCATTTGTTTGGGTGAAAAAAATCATGAAAAGGAAAGTGGACATTTGTGAAAATATACCTGTAATCACTAGTAGCGTGTAGAAAATGCATATTCTCCCAGAATGTTTTTCTGTGCTTTTTCTTAGCAGTACAACACTATTGAGAAAGACTAAATACACCTCTAAAATCTTCCAAACTCTCCAGGCATACAGGTACAGTATTTATCAGATACATGGTCTTTCTAAGATTTCACTAGTAGAATGTAAAAAGCATGTACCCAGAGTCGTGAACCAGGTGGGATGTGCCCTTTCTCAGCCACAGCGCTAAAATCCCTAGATTTGCTTGCGAATTTCTCGAAATTCTCTCAGCAATAAACACCATGTTTCACTTACTGTCTGTACATATTTTATTAAGAGCTTGTAAAGTTGCAAAATCTAAGACCCATTCTGTGACAATAATTGACCTTTGAGGCTTGGTAAAATATTTTGCAAGAGATCGAATTTGGGGGGAAAATGCTAAAAACATTGCAACTGTATTTTAGATAGTCTAACACACCTCTAGTCACTAACTGCATGCGTGTCACTGACATTATGGGGCATAATGTATATACTAAGCAGTGCTATTCCATAAGATGCCTCCCGCACTGGAATACACCTGTTACGACCCATTCAAGTGGTCCATTCTTAGTATTATCTGCAATTCCTATAAAATGGAGTAGCTAGCTAATTTATCATCAAAAGCTTTACAGTACTTTAAGTGCTAATTTCAAGTTATAATTAACTAAGTAAAGAACGCAGTTCTTAATTTGCAGTGATCAAGTCGGAGTTACCGAAAAAAAGAATATTATAAAGAAATCACTTCTGGCAAAAAAAAAAGTGCTGAATAAGTACTGTATCTTGAACAAAAATAGGGATCTTATCAAGATGCAATGAAGAGCGTTGAAAGAATTAAAAAAGCATAATTTAGATTGTGCGCTCCTTAATGGCACCAGGGCTCTGTGTTTTTGTATCACTTGTGTCAGCAAGAGTTCTAGGGAGCGGTTATAAGGATCAATAGGAGAAGTTACTTGAGGCACATACAATCTGGGATGCACTTTATCATTGTTAGTGACTGTAATTTTTCTCCATTTTGTGAGCATCAATTTAACCATCAGGTCTGAGCTTGAATTAACCTTGTCTTCTGAAGAATCCTGTGACATGTATCAAATTTGAAAACTAGCATGTTACATTTCACATGGACATTAAAGGGTGGTGCTTATGCAGTCTGATGTGCAGCCAAAAACACTTTTGTTGTATGTGGTTTAGTGCTATAATTTCCCTGCTGCTATAACATTCATTGCAGCACTTAAGATTCCTTGATGAACAGAACAATATAGAAGTGAACAAGATCAGACAATTGACAGGAGTCATACTGTGTGATTACACTGAGTTAGTGATGAAAATCTAAATCAAGATTTATACTGGACGCATTGAACATATAACACCCAAGACAGCTGTAAGGCACTCACAGTAAAAGGTAATTTACCATAATGAAAAAGTTGTACAATTAAAGAAACTCAGATAAACTGCTTGGATTTGGCAATCAAATAATATTGTGCTCTGTATGCCAGTGAACTGTAGGCTTCTTAACTATAAAAAAAAAAGTCCAAAATGGGACATGTTTTATTTAGACTTGGAAATCCTTCTTAGGAGCCTGCGGGGTTCAAAAGCTTGGAACATACATATCAATACTTGTTGGTCCAATAAAAGGTATCATCCCACCTACTCTCTCTCCCTCCTTTGTTACTGCATGGTAAAAAAAAAAGTACCAACACAGCTACCCAGACTTCTTTGCTTCCTAAGTGCTGCTCATTAAAGCATCTTACAACAAGAAGGGGACAATTCTGAAGAAGCTCATGCTGCTATTTTGTAACTTTATTATTAGTTAACATATTGGGGCAGTTTGACCTGGTATTTAATGGCAGTGGTATGTTTAATAGGTTATAAAACGATGCAGTTGATATCTTTTAAAACACAGAAATTATTATCATTACTCAAAACATCTTGAAAATCTTGTTTGTTTTAATTTGGCAATTGACTTGCATTGTCAGCTACACCTGCATAAGGTAAAAGTATGCAGTAAGGGCAGTAAAAACACATAGGGCCCTGTGTATGAAAGCACACAAAACCCAGATACTGTACACAGCACCAATTTTGGCTCAAAAATTGTGTCATATGCACTAAGCTTATTGCTCAGGATTCTCACATCTGGTGCAGATTTTTAAGCAAAAAAAGTTAATGTCTCCTCAGAGCAGCGGGGATTTTTTGCTCAGATTGCTCTGTGCATCATGTAACTCCAGCCTCACTCCTCCTATTGACACTTCCCAAAAAACAACACAGGACAAAAAGGGGAGCAAAGTGCTTCATGCTTTTGATGCAAAGAGAGGCAACATATATATGACCCAATTTGCTCCAGTTTAACCATATTGCCTTAGTACAGTGGCGGCCGCTTTCATTCTCCTGCGGCCGCCACCGCAATGTGCGGGCAGACGCGGCTGATTTTTTTTTCTCCAACGCGTGCCGCGCGTCACTGGTGCGCGGTCACGCGTGCCAGGGTGCGTGCGTGTGTGGCGCGCGTGCCAGGGTTCCCCGAAGGTGGTTGAAGGGGTGGCAGGGTAAGGGGGGGGAGATGCGTGTGTGCGGCCCCCGGACCCGGAGAAGCAGAGGCAAAGCAGCCAGGGGGTCGCGAGGGGAGGGGAAGGATGCGGGGAAGATGCGGCTGGCGCACGGCCAAGTTCGGCGCCAGCCGATATATGCCACAGGAAGACACGGGTAAATCTTAGACTGAAGCTGGCCGCAGCAGTACATAATAACATTCGTAGGATGCTCTGGGAAGCTACTGTATCAAAATCATTTTTAGAAAATGCTTATTTAAAAAGGCACTCATCACACAAAATGCACCATAAAAGTGGGTCAGAATTAAGTATTTTCCCAAATTTCATCTAAACTCAAGAAATATATTGTTAAGTTTGCTCTAGTTGCATGCAGCAGTGACTGTCTTCTAAAATATATCTCTTTAAACACATGGGAATTTGGGTTGGAATACAATACAGTAGGTACTAATCAGGCAGGAGAAAGCTCAAATCAATTTTATCTATTAAAATCAATGTGGCAATGACATCCCTTACCACATAAGGTGAAAGATAAAAATAACAGTGCCAGAAAAAACAATGTCTCACAATTTCAATATTGATGTTGGTTATTGACTGTGCTGAAAGCATCCAAGGTTAAGTGACATTTAAAATATAATTATTTCAGTGTTATCATCTGAATGCTGCTTTTCTGGAATGTGTTTGTGCTAAACACTGCAATTTCTCTTCATAAAGAGATATACTGTAAGTTACTCTGAAAGAAAATATCTGAAATGGGCATTGAACCAGCATTGCACAAACCCAGGGCAGTGGTGGAAAAAATAATAGGGGAAATCTATTAAAATGGCGCAATTGTCTCCATAATGCAGAGTAAAATCTTTCATTTGTGTCTGTTTGTCTTTACAGATTTCTTAGGATCAGTGGTTAACACCACCTAAAGCAGGGTGGATTTATATTGAGTGTGGAAACCTGGACTTGTTTTACGCACAAATGTAACATCTCATTATAATATTGTGCCGACGATCTCCTTTGCTAGCCTCTCCTATAACCCCTCCCCTAATTGTTCATTGGTGCAAAGGCAAGAAAACTGGAGCAAAGCACTTTAATATACAGTATTGAGACACATAGTAACTCAGAGTCAAAACGACACAATTTGTATGACTTTCCAGTTTGCGACACTTGATACACATGGCTCATTATATTTGTTTTAAAAAAAAACATTCTGGATCAGCACTCAAAAAGTAAATCAGAGAAAATGAAGGACTGGCCCCTTCCTCATGCCTCCTTGAAATGTTGCTCTACTGTACATACAACTGTGATACAACTGTGTGTCTGCTAACTTTTCTTTTCCCCGTGTGTGCTGATTTTTTTTTCTGTATTGCTGCTATTTTGATACATTAAAGACGAAACTTGGTGAGACCAAAAGGAAAATATTACTCCTTCATTTATTTGATTTACTTTTTGAGTGCTGATCCAGTATTGTTTTTGTATAGTTGTACAGTATGCATCTTGTGGTATAGATGCAGGATCATAGCACCTCCAGCTGAATTATAGTAGACAGGGTGAGTGCTAGTTCATTCTATCTTTTTATGTCATTTCATTTGTTAGAAAAAACATTTGTCATTTTAGCTGCAACTAAATCAGTGCAATATTGGATGAGATGCAACATGATGAGAAAAATAGAGTTTTGTCAAAATATGTTTGTAGATGACCCTATTCTAGGAAAAATGGGGTGTGTGCCAAGCACGCGCTTTATAAGTGAAACTTCTATGTGTTTTGTCACTGCCACAAGTCTTTTATTCAATAAAAATCATTAAAATCAAACTACAATTTACGTGATAAACTGCAAAGAAGCCTGACTTAGAACGCGGACACAAACTTTTTTTACAGTGTGTGTGTGCATGTCTTTGTGTGTTTGTTATCCAAGCCTGAGGATGTGGATACAGGCACTGGTGGTGCTGGGTGGCTCTGCACATGCATCTGTAACGGCATGGAGCTGATGTCTCTGCACATGCATCTGTACCGGCGTGGAGATGGCCGTCTCTGCACATGCATCTGTACCGACGTGGAGCTGACGTCTCTGCATATGCATCTGTACCAGCGTGGAGCTGACGTCTCTGTGCATGCGTCTGTACCGGCGTGGAGCTGACGTCTCTGCGCATGCATCTGTACCGGCGTGGAGCTGGCCGTCTCTGTGCATGCTTAGGCAGAGTTGGACCAAACTGCGCATGCATAGGATTGGTTGGCCTGCCGTCTATGCGCATGTGTGGGAGGAGTCATCCATGCTGACGGATGGAGACATCTGTGCGCATGCACTTGCTGTTGCTGTTATTTGCCTATACATGTGCAGACAGAGATGGAGGCCTCTGCGCATGTCGTGGCTGTGGTTGGTGTCTGTATGCATGCGCTTGAGGAGCTGCCTGTCTCTGCGCATGCGCATACAGAGCGGGTCCAAACTGCGCATGCGTAGTATCGGGTGATCCTCCATCTATGCGCATGCACGGGATATGGAGGTTGTGTACGCGCATTCGTTGGCTCGTATTGACGGACGCATTAGCGCATGAGGGACCCGATGGTCACATCTGCGTATGTGCATCTGACGCCCATGTCCGTACTTACGATAGCCAACTGCCTCTACTGGCGACAATGACATCACCTATGGCCTCTTCTGCCAACAACTACCTCACATCCAGTACAAACTTCCGTCTCCATGGAGGACATTTGTGCCAGCTAAGAAATTTCACTTAAAAAAATGTTGGACTTGAATTGAACCAAACTATTACTGTAATTAAAGTGGTAAAGATAGAACAAAGTTTCATAGATTACGGTGCTGCAAATCAACCGGGTACCCAGTCACAAACGCAATTCAATGAGTAAACTTGCTTGAAGAGAAGTAGTCATAAAGGCAACCTGATATCAGAGAGTGCTGGTAATTACAGGTGTAGGTTCATTAAAGAGAGGTGTATATATAAGTCCTGGTAGATAATGCAGATGGGGGTTATGTATCCGTCCCACTGGCTCTCCTCCTATTTGGACTGCCTCTCTAACGCGTCAGATGTCCCTGTGATTTAATACCAGTAATATCCCATGCCTTTGTAAGCAATGAATAGCATAAATTACTCACATACGGTCGCCTGGTCTTCTTCCGTTGGCGTGCGTCACGTAGTGTGTAACAGATAGGTGATCCCAGCAGGGAAGAGAAAGCGGAGCACAACCGTGCAAAAAAAAACGGGTATTCAGGGGCTACAGCATGGTCTGGTTGAAAAAAATCTTTAATATGCACTCAACAACATGGTACAGACAGGTAAAAAGTCCCTCTTACGCGTTTCACGCTTTAAGCAGCACTTCGTCTGAGAGTACTCTCTGACGATGTGCTGTTAACAGCGTGAAACGTGTAAGAAGAACTTTTTACCTGTCTGCACCATGTTGTTGAGTGCATATTAAAGATTTTTTTCAACCAGACCATGCTGTAGCCCCTGATTACCCGTTTTTTGCATAGCTGTGCTCCGCTTTCTCTTCCCTGCTGAGATCACCTATCTTATTCTGTAATTAGTAAAGTGCAAATTATTTGCCAACATTCAACTTTTCTGCAAATGTTTCATTTATTCGCACGAGCGTGAGAGAATTGAAATTCCTCCAACAGAACGTGTCACACACTCAAAATCCAAAGAAGATCATACTGGCTAGCGGAGAGAAGCTAACATTGCTGTACTTTGACTTTAATGTGGACTAATTGATGCTTTAAGTTCGAGAGTAAAGATCTAACCACATAGAGTGATGAAAAGAGAATCCAATGAATCTCTGGCTTGGTTGAACCTGAGGGCTTCTGAAGCCAACCCTGGTCTGTTACTTTGCCTAAAAAGAGCAAAATCTATGACAGGGGGATAATGTAAACTGTATCTTGCAGACATTGGATCAAATGTGAGGGATGAACAGTTATGGTCCACTGCTTCAGTCATGGTGCACTGCTTTATGGATCTGATATAATTAAGTATTGCCATTAAAGAAAAAATACATTACAAGCTATATATTTAGCACAATACTTAATAGATACATGTTGAGAAACAAAGAAAATAAATTCAGCAATCTCATTCATTATGCAATAACAAAACAGAATGAATGTTTGAATTTTGGAAATCATTGACTCATAGAAAACCTTGCAATGATGGCTTGAATTATTATTCACTTTATTTTTTCTGTAGTAAATAATAATAATAATAATAACAACAACTTTATTTATATAGCACTATTCTTCCAATGAGACTCAAAGGACTTCACAGTTACAAAAAGGGAAACAGAAGAAAAGATGTAAGGTTATTAACAAGTTTTCCTGACGAAGCGGCGAGCGCTGTGAAACGCGTGGAGAGGGTAGGAAGGAGAAGAGAGCCTGTGAGCTGTGACTGGAACTAAGGCTGTGACTGAGGTGAATGCGGGAGACGTGCACCGCTCGTAGGGACTGCATTGAGCGTGCAGAGTGAGCGGATCAATCGATTCAATAAGCAGGGAAGCCCAGGAAGTGATGTCACACGCCGCCACACGCCGGAGCGGGCGATGAGGAGCCAGGGTGAGACCTGCTCCCGTCTAAGCTGCAGCACAGTAGGAAACAAGACACTATCAGGTTTCCAGCAACAGACTATCTTGTCTTCAATATTGCCTGTAACAACTTTACATAGTGTGAGTATGGGTTTATGTTTACTCTAAACTCTTGTCAATCATTGGTCTGCACTATATCTTTGTCTTTATTCTGAGGCATATTCACTTCAGAGCACATCAAGTCGTTACTAATATATACCCCTGAGAGCAGATAGAGAATATTACATGAAAGAGGCACACCCCAGTCAGTGGTTGTTACCGCTTGAAAACTTCATATTTCCTGTAAGTGTTCATGCATACTGTATGAGCCAAGTTCCTAGCAACAATCCAACACTTTTGTATACAGTGTACACTATTGCTGTGTTTTTTCTTCTGGGTTGATCCTGCTCCTTCCGGATTTTGGAGGAAATATGCAGTATTAGAGGACGTTTTGGAAACGGGCTTTTACCGGAGGTCTGAGCAACTTTCATCCCAGTAATAATTATCTATTCTCGTTGATTTTATTCCACTTCACTCACTTATATTGATTAGTGTGGGTGCACCGTCCAATTCTTTTGATTTGTGGTTATAAACAAGACCAAACACGAGGAAAGATACAATACAGAATGGGACGGTACTGTAACATTTAAATGCCGGACAGGTTGTGGTTCATTTATTAAATGCCTGGATAAACCAGTAGATCTTGAGCCTGTTTTTATAGATTTCCAGAGAGGGGACCTCTCGAACTGTACGAGACAGATTGTTGCCACTGTCCAGGAGTGGGAGCAGCGTGGCTAAAAGCTCGGGCCCCAAAGGAAGTTAAGTAGAGTCTGAGCATCCGATTACATAAAGGTTTATCAGAGGACTGAATACAATGATAATTCCCACCGAAAAAAAATATTTGTTATTTCAATATGTAATGATGAAACAGGTATAAAAATTTTTTTTTTTTAAAACAGTGCTAAATATTTTTTTCAAATATCATATTTTTATGTTTTCTTTCAATTTTTTTGACAGGCTATATACCCTTTTAGACCAGCAATCTCAATCAAAGTCTTTTTTTATTTTAAATACTGTATATGTATTTGATTTTTAATTTTGGATAGGAATTGCTTGATTTCTCTTTAACAGCGAATAATTGTTTGTTAGATCAATATTTTTCCAATTAGTATGTTAAACAGGATTCCATGGATAAATGACATTTTACCTAGCAAAGGAGGGTTAACGTTTCAGAGAAAGATTAATTCCAACAATGGGACCATAAGTGATTTATAATTTATCTTGTGTGGGCCAAAATTTGATTGATTAGAGGTAAAAAAGTGTCGTAAAATTGTACTTTGCTGAATTGATTGTGATTCCACTGTGTCCATTTAACGAAAGAACTGTTAAACAAATAAACCAACAGCAATAAAATTGTTACATATGAGTTACAATGAAACATTAAAATCTCAAAGTATACTAAATACTTAGAATTGAGCATTTTGAAGTACATTCACAGATGTATTCTAAAATAATTTTAATGAATTATTTTCATTGTATAATCATCTCATCTTTTTGTTTTAACTGACATGTATACAATGTATTATTAGCTAAATGGGTATCAACTCCTTTTAACCCGACTTAGTGAAGATAAGTGAACATTACGTCAAGATGTTTACACAATGGCCCACACCATTGGATATATTGTATTATACATTTTCTTGGAAGAAAGAGGTTCTGGTTATGCAAACAAATAGTGAAAGTATGGGATTGATACGGAATGGGGTCTGGTAGCTTCACTTCAGTAGCATTGCAAACGCCAAAACGAAAAAACAACCCTGAACTAAAGAAATATCATTTTATATAATGGTGTGGAGTATCTCTTTACATATCTAGCTCCGATATCAAAGCTCGATCTCCCATTCACTAGCATTCACATCAATGTGAGTTCAATCCTATGTTAACTGGCATTTAAGCCAATGGCAGTTAAGGTGCAATAATATTCTGGTAGTCCTTATTGGAGCTAAGTCAATCCCGGTCAGAGGTCCTTCTTTTTAGAGACAATAGAATTTACAGTGATCACAAAGGAATTGCTATAATTAAAGGTGACATACCCTCTAAACAATGTTGTTTTTCTTACATTTTGAAATATCATCTCTTCACATTCCTGCGGGCCCTTCTTACTCTAAGAAATTGCAAGTCAGTTTACATTTGTAAAGCAGCCATTCTCTATTTCCAATGACATGTAACAGATGAGCGCTATTTCAAAGGTGCAAAATAGGTATTTTGATATAGTAAGGTCAAAGAAGGGAGAAACCAATTAATGATGTCATGACGGGAAACGACCTTAAAACACACCTCTTTAACAAAGCATATGGGTAGCTCCGTGGCTGATGCTATACACCTCATACATTGACCTTGGCCCCTTGCAGACGCACTTACCACAACACCTTCCTACTGTCTCTGTATGTTCATCCAACTTACCAATGCGTTTGTAAGTTCTTTGGGGCAGGGACTCCTCTTCCTAAATGTTACTTTCAAATCTGAAGCGCTTCTTCCCATTATGTGTTGTTTGTATTATTTGTTATTTATATTATGTCACGTGCATTACTGTGTCTGTATTGCTGTGAAGTGCTATGTACATTAATGGCGCTATAAAAATAAAGATATACATACATACAGCTGACATTTAACCACCATATTTATAAAGTAGCTATTTAAAGAGAAAGAAGAGTGGAACCAACTTTGGACAAATTAGGCATAGGTGGGTAGGGTATAAAAGTCAAATACTATTTAAGTGTGTTTTGGAGGAGGACATACTGTATGGAACGTACAGTAGGAGGGGAAAGATATCAGAGAATGCTAACGTTACCCAGTAAAATAAATGTTATGGTAATATTGTTCTTTTTCATTCTGTAAACTGTTGCCATGGTAACGGTGGGATTACCATTCTGCGTTTTTATCAGAGAAGTGATTTAAAGTGTTTTGCTTGATTCATTTTTGGAACCCAATGTGCACGTTTTTATTTCAGCCTTGGGGCGTATTTCTTACATTACACTTTGTTGAAACTTTCTACTGTAAGTGACAGACAGTCCCTTTGATAATCTGTGTGGTATGGAATAGAACAACATGGCACATTTGGGTGGAGATTTAATTTTAGTTTGATGATGCGATTGTCTTCACTTGGAAAGGAGAAGCCATATACATTGAGGATGAGAAAAGCAGGTGCTTCTGGGAGAGGAAATAGCAAACACAGTCTTTCTAAGAGACGGACAATCATTAAGTAAAGCTGTTAATAAATATGTTGTAGTACTTCTTAATGGCCATGATGATGCATTTAGGACAACATTGATTTTTAGATGAGTTTGCACCTTTACAATCTTGGCTTCTTTTAACTCAGCATCTATCTATTTTTGCTAGCTCACTTTGCTCCCATAGGGCCTACAATGCATTGCATTGTACTGAAGAGGTTTAAGAACAGAAGAATCATTTTCCACAGTAGGGGTTCTCTATTGGTGTATGGAGGAAATTAGTGCACATTAGGTGCAGTTAGAGGGAATTTATAGGGAATCTTCCACTATTATATTTTTTGGGAAGTCTAAAGAAGCGTTAGAATGTTGGAGAACTTAGTCACTACCAGTGTTGCTTTATATTGCAACATGTTTGTTTTCATGATGAGGTACTGAACCGGAAATGGCAAAACCATTGATAGTTTAGTGTAGGGGGCGCAAACTGGGGGTCGCAAAATGTTCTGGAGGGTGGCGGTGCTTACAGAGGTCCCATGCTATTACCCTCAACATTTAAATTAAATGCCGGGGGAGCACTTGAGGCCTCTGTATAGTCTGTTACCTGGTCTGCTTCTGGTGATGCGGCGCCATGGCAACACGGCGTCAAATGATATCATGGGGTCAAATGATGCCGCGTTGCCATGGAAACATGACATAACATGACGTTGTGATGTCAGATGATGGTGGAGAAAAGGTTAGAAGGGGGGTAGAGTAGCCAGGGGAGCGCAGACAAAAAAGTTTGCGCACCCCTGGTTTAGTGTACTATGGCAACTCAGAGAGCAATAACTTAATTGAAGCAGGAGTGGAGTGTAGATAACTTTGGCTTTGCCTATCCCTGTGCTTTGAATACTTCCGAGATAAATGTGAGGGCCTTCTTAGTGCTGGAGAAAGAGGGGGGTAGTGGTTTGGTCTGTCCTAGATAGGCAAGGAGTATTTGAAAGGGAGGGGAATTTATAAGCAGCAGAGGATGAAATTGTTTCTGCCCATATAATCACAGGCTTTAGCCTGCAAATTTAAATGCAATTGTATGAGAGAACTCTGATTAAAAATATGTTTTCATCTACAGATCCACAATTGTACTTACTCTTACTGTTGAAAGAAAGTAGATTTATCTTATAAATGGTCTCTGTCGCCCCCCCCCCCCCTTGCCCTTTTTATGTCCAAAAATAAGACACAGGACCACTACATTTTTAATGCCACTTAAACCATATACTTTGCCAATGATATTTTACACAGCTTAAGCAGTTGCAAGTCATGTGTAAATCCTGCTTCACATATCAATTCACTGTAAAGGACCTGCAAAAACGATGTCCATGTGCCAAATACAATCTTCTAAAACTCAATAGAGCAATAAGAAGAAAGCATTAAAAAATAGCATATCCATAATTTCCACCATATAAAGTCTTATGTTATTCTAAAACTGTCTTTTCACCTCATTATAGCTCTTCAAATTGGAGAGTGATGTCATATTTGACCCAACACCAGTACAAATGATACTGAATGTTTCCCTCTTAAGTTCCTGGCTCAAGCAGTGAAAAGGGGTTTAATAGAAAATGTATGTTGTGATGACAGATTTAAACCTTGTTATGGGCTGTTACAGACTGCAACTGTGCTCTGCAGCCACACAGGATACATACCACTTTTGTACTCTTAAGTCAGCGGTGACATAGTTTGTTTCAAGAGCTATATGTACATTACATATTACCACTGTCTGTCTACAAAATTAGTCAGGAGGGAAACACTAAATCTGACAGAGTTTTACTGAGTGAAAAAGCCAAATATTAATCAGTGGCTGCAGCAGGGGCTGACCACTGATTTCTAATTATTCTGTATTTCTTGTGTTTCAGGGGAGTTGAGAATGTGGACACGGCTGTTGCACTTAATGTGGTAAAATGTGCCCTTTACACTTTTAGGACTTAAATCCTGCAAGCCAAAATTGTGCTAAACGGTAAATCTCTTGGCAGGAAGGTAGCAGAATATCACACTACAGACCCCTTTTCTAGGTTTCTCCAAGCAATTAAGTAAATAGCAATCATAGATTGTCTCCTGGGCAATAAAGCATGCCAATGTACAACATTAACAGGCGTGGGGGAGTGGGTTTATTTGATTGTGAAGCATGGAAATAGTTCAGCTGTGGTGTGGAACATGATCAAGAGATGTTTACCAGTATGTAAGAAGGCGTAAAAGTAAGTAGTCGCGTCACAGAAAATACTGAAGACATTACTTAACAGATCAGTTATAATGGTGCTACCAGAGAAAAACATTCATGAGGATGGCAAATATTGGGATATTGAAACAACATGAAAATCTTGCAAACATTGCAATGTTTGCAAATTGATTATAATTCACCCAAAATGTCCAGTGGCTTCAAACTCTTGACTTCATAGAATCCCTAAAAAGGGTGCTTGGGATGCAAAGCCTCAATGGCCCATATGTAAAGAACATACTGGTGAGATTTTGAGCCATTTGTACTAAGCAGTGCTATTTCATAAGACACCTTCCAATGCTGGAAGACAGATTATAGCCCATTTACTTGAATGGGCCATGAGGTGTCTTCCAGAGCTGGAAGGTGTCTTATGGAATAGTACCTGTTGGTAAATATGGGCCTACATGCCAATGTGCAACCTGGACGCAATAAAAATGGCGGTGACACTGGCATCAGATGTCCCATACCGGGGCCTGTAACTCGGGAAGCAGGGGGTCCCTTAGTCATAAATCAATGCGGTTCAGTTCAGGAGACCCCCTGCTCCCGCACACTATTAATAAAAATACATTAAAGCAGCTTCATTACCATAGCAGCTATCTGCTAAGGCAATGAAGGGGTTAAGGCACAATAGCATGTTTATTGGGGACAATGGTCCCCAATAAACATTACAATATACAACGCACCCACCCCCTGTGCCCCAACAACCTCTATACCCCCCTAACATACATCAATTATCTTTATTTTTGGGGGATGCACAGGAATGATACTATAGGGTGGCGGTGGCCCTCGGGTGGTCCCGCAGGTGCCCGGGGGTCCCCGCTTGCCTGCAGTACCAATTCTGTGCTCCCAAAAATAATAAAAAAATACATCAAGACTTTAAAATAAATACATGCCCCCACCTCTGCACCCTAACACATGCACTACAGTAATGGGCAAAATTACTATTATCCACAAATGGATAATAATGCATTTGCCCATTAAAAATACATTAATCAAAATAAATACATTTTGCGCTCACCCTTGCCAGGCACCCACGATGAAGGCCTTCCTCATCTACAACACCGTCCATGCCCTCTGCTGAAAAACATACAGAAGAATAAAAAGAGACAATACAGGCATACCCCGCATTAACACACGCAATGGGACCGGAGCATGTATGTAAAGCGAAAATGTACTTAAAGTGAAGCACTACCTTTTTTCCACTTATCGATGCATGTACTGTACTGCAATCGTCATATACGTGTATAACTGATGTAAATAACGCATGTATAACAGGCTCTATAGTCTCCCCGCTTGCGCACAGCTTCGGTACAGGTAGGGAGCTGGTATTGCTGTTCTGGTCGTGCTGACAGGCGCATGCGCGAGCTGCCGTTTGCCTATTGGGCGATTATATCCTTACTCGCGAGTGTACTTAAAGTGAGTGTCCTTAAACCGGGGTATGCCTGTACAATGTCCCCTAACCCCTTAATCACCTTAGTGGTTATTAACCGCTATAGTAATTAAGGGGTTAGCCTAACCTCACCCACTACTTACTCGGGAGGCCTAAACACCCTCCCCCACTACCCAACCATGAGGCCTAACCACCCTCACCCACTACCCACCCGGGAGGCCTAACCACCATTGGGGACAATACCCCATTCCCCCATCCCCACTACCCACAAGAAAAATAATACACAGTCCCACAATAAACATTACTATATTTAATAAACCATACATAACCCACCCACCCCCTGTGCCCCCCATAAAACATGACTTATTATTTCACATACAGGGTTAATACCCCATCTGTCTGACAGCTAAAGCTTGGCCGAAATTGGGTCATGCAACAGGACAATGATTCCAAGCACACCAACAAATCTACAACAGAATGGCTGAAAAAGAAAAGAATCAAGGTGTTGCAGTGGCCCAGGCAAAGTCTGGCTGGACCTTAAGAGAGCTGTGCATAAACAAATGCCCACAAACCTCAATGAACTGAAGCAATGTTGTAAAGAAGAGTGGGACACAATTCCTCCACAACGATGTGAGAGACTGATAAAGTCATACAGAAAACGATTACTTCAAGTTATTGCCGCTAAAGGTGGTTCTACAAGCTATTGAATCATAAGGTGTACTTAGTTTTTCACACATGGCTTCTCCATTTTGGCTTTATTTTTGTTAAATAAATCATGACACGGTGTGATATATCATGTGTTGTTGTTCATCTGAGGTTGTAGTTACCTAATTTTAAGACCTGCTAAGGAACAGATGATTGTTATTATTTCCTGATATGTAAAACCATAGAATTCAAAGAGGGTGTACTTTCTTTTTCACACAACTGTACTTGCGGATGTTTGTGTGTTTTTACTTTGCTGCTAATAACAACTGATCTATTCATTGTAAACGTAACTCACAATATAGAGCCACAACAAATATTGTAATTGTGATCATTGGTTTGTTTGTGAATTCTAAATGTACAACATGTTTTGTCATGATTATTTAGCTTTGTATTAATACGTGGTGTACGGATGTGGCAGACATTACTGCACTACTTAACATGATGCGTTGCGTTAACACTAGTGCATTATTAAACAGTAGTGCTGTTTAAATTAATGGTTAAGGAGATAAATGGCACACGTATTATTCAACTCGTTTTGTGTGTGCGTTAACTCTCGTTATCTAGGGCAATAACAACTGCTACATCTGTACTTGTGGGTTACTTGTATCCTTCTTAGATAGTAACACTATTTAATGACTAATCATATGAGATGCAATAATAATTACACTTAGGATGAGGACTAATTCACACGTGGAATCTTGGCCACTTAAAGCAACAAAACATGATTTACTTAAAAAAATGTATTACAGGATGGAAGCAGGGGTTCCTCGGGGCTGAACTGTGTTAATTTCAGCTCAGGGGACCCCATGCTTCCAGATCCTTATCTCCATAGGGGGTGCCGGTATCTCTGCTGCAAGGGAGCTTGTGGCGCCATAAATGTCCTGTGTCATGTGGGCCAATAGGAAGCTGTGATATAATCTGTTGCAGCTTCTTATTGGCCTGTGTGACCTGGATATTTAAACTCCTCAGAGATACTTCCCGCCCCTCCCCCCGGATGTAAGTATTTCAGATGCCTTTTGTTTAGAATATAATAAGTGAGTACTTCAGTATTACTGTAGGTGATACCTTTTTTATTTGGACTGACAATTTATGTCATAGGACAAGCTTTCGAGAATTCTCCTCTCTTCCTCAGGTCGGTAATACTGATTAACAAAGGAATCTATGGCTAAAAGAGGGTAAGGAGAGCAGAAAAATAAACCAACAGAGATGTACTGTAGATAAGGCCTGTGGAGAGAGAACATACGAACAAAAACACAAAAACACAACCAAAGAGGTCACAAAGTCCAGTTGAATTCTTCATTTTGCTCTCTGATTTAAAAAAAAATGAAAACAATTTAACATTAAAATGTCCTGTCTAAACACATGTAATCCAACGAAAAGTCAACATGTGGCTGTTTTGGTTTCTTTGAAAACTAGGAAGAACTTTCTTTCTCCCTCCACATTGGAATGGGTGAAGACACTTATCAATCAAGTTACTCCACCCGTAATACACCCTGTCCCTGTTAGAGAGGAGAGAAGGAGGGAAGAGAGATGGGGGCTTTGTCTGTGCCAACAAATGTTCAGTTTATTTTAAGACGTTCCCTGTGACCGTGATTTCTCACAAGTATCACGGAGAATGACTGCAGGGATGAAGTCCAGTGGCTGGGACAGGCTAGAAGACAGGTAAGCGATGGTTAGGAACAAAGCAGAGGTATGGGCTGGTGGCAGGCAGAGAGCAGTGGTCCGTAAACAAGCAGAGGTCAGGGCTGGAGACAGGCAAGTGACAAGTAGTCCAAAAAGGGTCTTATTTACAGATAACAATACTTATATGTTTGTGAATATGGTGGCACACACCTACATTGAAGGCATGTCACACCGCCGTTTGTTTATTTTGGACCTAGGGCGGACTGCACATATTATTTTAAAAAGTGGCACATTTCAAAACAGTTGATTTGGTTGCTTGAGAAAAGGTCTTTTGGAGCGACAATGCAATATAAGAGCTGATACAAAGATTAAGCATTCTTTTTTTAATGGCATTAGAAATAATGTACACTTTATTTTTAAGTTTTTGAGCATATCTTATATATTTTTCGTCCAATCCCTGTAAAAATGTGCACGATTGTAGGTCTGTTATGTAAATTAATACTATATAAGAAGCACAATGTAGACAATCAACTGAACTAACCCAAGGGTGCGCAAACTGGGGGTCGCTGGATAATTTGGGGGGGGGGGCGCGATGGTTGCAGAGGCCCCGCACTCTTCCCCGAGGCATTTAAATTAAATGCCAGGGGATCGCACAAGGCCTCTGCAACCTCAATATACCGAGATTCAGCCGGCTTCATGGCAACACGGCGTCAAATGATGCTGTAGGGTCATGTGACATCGCCATGGAAACGTAACTTCACAGGACTCACAATGTCATTTGACGCCGGTTCACAGGAAAGGGGGGCGTGCGAGCGCTGGGGCTGGCAGGCAGGGGGGCGCAGCGCAGAAACTTTGCGCACCCCTGAACTAAACCCTGTATTATGTCAACAAGTACCAGATACATTGCGGTAGTTTCATCTTCATTTAACAAGAAATAGGAGTTTTTCCTTCGTATCTCGTAAATGTATTAAACTGTTGTAATCTAATCTGAAAAACAAAGATTACTTTTAAATTTGAGTTCAAAGTATGGTTCAAAGTGTGTGCTCAAAATGTCCTGCTTCTGCTGAAACGCACGCCCGAAGACGAAAACGCCACTGTCTCATTGCAGAATCGATAAGGTGTTAATGCACCTGATCCAACTCCTGAACTATACGTTGTTTTACAAATTTGTTTTTCTTTTTTTTTCTTTCTTTTTTTTCATCAGTCTTCCTAGCGACCATCCTTTATCAGGAAACATTTAATGTTAGCGTTTTGGATCATAATTATTACCCTGTCTCAAGCATTTTATAATGTGCTTATCTTAACACCATTTTGGAACTATGCTCTTGATGAGGTCATCACGCCATCACCAATTCCAAAGAATATTTATGAGATTATCAAATAATTCTTAAATGTAATAATCTACCATGAGAGACCTATAATTGCTCACATTTTCATGAAAATGTAGTGATTTTTCTGCAAAACATGTCGAAAAATGTAAAGGATCCCATTTTTTCTGAAAACATTTAACAGGGCCACAAAACTATTACTTCTGTGGAAACTTCCTTATATTACGTGGCATAACTGTATCATGTATACATTTTTATGATGTCATGCAGCAATGATAAAGAACACTGATGAGTACATTCACATGTCTGAGATGTCATCAAAATTACTGGAATCTCCAGCAAGGAAACAGAACATCACTTTTAGGAATGAGGAATGTTCGAGTCAGGACATACTAGTAGGACAGGGGTCTCCAAACTCAGTCCTCAAGAGCCGCCAACAGGCCGGCTTTTATGGATATCCCTGTTTCAGCACAGGTGGCTCAATCAGTGGCTCAGTCTTTGACTGAGTCACTGATTGAGCCACCTGTGTTGAATCAGGGATATTCATAAAAGCCGGTCTGATGGCGGCTCTTGAGGACTGAGTTTGGAGACCCCAGTAAGAGGGCAATGGAAAACTGATAAGTGGAGGTTCTGTAACAATATGAACAGGTTTTATAGAGTAAGGTGGCAGACACTGAACAGAAGGCAAAGGAGAGTTTATCCAACACTCAACATTTCGGTCCTCACTAGGGACTTTTGGAAAGGACTGAAACAAAGACCTTGATAAAGATCCTGGGTGAGAAGCTTAATGTTGACTGTTAAATTAACTATCCTTTTCATCTTATAACCCAGGTGTTGGCAACGCCAGTTCTCAAGGGCTACCAACAGGTCAGATATTCTGGATGCCCCTGCTTCAGCACATGTGGCTGAATCAGTGGCTCAGTCTTCGACTGCTATAACCCCTTCACTGCGTGCAGAGCCAGCAAAACATTGCATCCTTTTTTTCTTAGCCCCCTAAGACTTGTAAAAAGCAATTGAATGAGGAGCTAGTTCTTTAAATAATTGAACATAAATCACCTTCAAACAGTTCTGCCATCAGATAGCAACATAGGTGGCAGTACGGCTGGCATTTAAGATACATCAAACCCTTTTTGTAAACATTGTGAAAGAGTAAAAACAACCAGCAAGGTACTGCATGGATTATACAAAGGGTACATCATTTAAACCTCTGCAGGAGCACAGACTGCAGTTTAGCTGTCTAGGCGCTATCACTCCCCTCAAAGGTAAAATGATTTAAAAGCCCAGGGAAACTTAATTTTTCTTGATCACCATGTGGAACCTGGGTTTTTAACGGCAGGCATAATTAATTCTTCTGATGTTAATCATCAGGGCTGGGCTGTGCAATTATCAGCCTGGTGCAGCTGTGGCATGGATCAGACATGAAAAATTAGGAAAATGAATCAGCAATAGGTTGGCAGATTTAATCTGCATCATGAAAACAAAGTTAAAAAAAGGAAGATCGAGAGAATTTCAACTGAAGCTTTTGTGCCAACGAGCAGTGACAGAACTGAAAAATGTTGCTGATGTCCAAAGTGATTGGTAATTACCAAGCCATTGAATTTTTTATTGTCAATTTATCATTGCGGTGGAGGTTAAATTTAACATCTTCTTTTAAAGCCATCATTCTAAGGAGAAGCACGCTCGGCATCACGTGATCCGAAGGAGTCAGTGAAAGGTTAATCAGGTAGCTCTTTGGTGTGTGTGTGTTCTGCAATCATTCTTTCTCTAGTATTAAATAGTCTGGGTACTGCAGAGTATTATTTATTAGCAGATGCATATAGTATTCACTGGCATAATCTTTTCATACCTGGTATTTCAATATAAAAATAGCAAACATATTTTGCTATTAAGTTAGGAGGTGTCCAATTGCAATCAACCCAGCCATGATTATATTGCTTGGTTATTACTGCACTGTATCATTGATAGGATGATTTTCCTTTGCTGGAAATGAGTATAAGTTTTATTTATACATATTGTTTTAATATATCATACAACTAAATCAATCAATTTAGACAGAATAACAAGTAATGAGAAAATTAGGGGCGTCATGCAAATGTTGGCGTTGTATGTTCAGTGTTTAAATCATCATTATTGCATTGCATTCTCTCCTTCTATTTGAATAGGTTGTACAATTATCTGGTGGAGCAGGTACATTTTCTGTGCTGCGCCCAAGGGATCTTCAAGGGAGTTTGCTAAAGAATCAATGTATACATTAATTGCTGCAATTCATTATCTGCATCCCCCTTTAAAAAAGCATGAATCAACCTTTTTTTTTCTTGGTACAAATGTAGGGGCAAAAGACAAAGCCTTGTGATCCTGGCCATGTTAATCTGTAGATCAAAGAATATGTGTGTCCACTCTGGATGAGACTTCCTCTAGGGATATCTTTGCTGGTACCCATCCTAACGCGCAGCCAGTGAATTATCACCTCTGAATACAAAAGCTAGTCACATGACATCACTGCCACCTAACAGCAGGAGTGCTTTTTATCTGAAATCCTTCCTTTCCATTGTAAGACATAATTAGACTTGAAATATGAAAAATTAGCTGTAGAATGACCTCTGATTGATTTCATAAACAAAATATAATGCATCCCTCCCTTTTGGCAAGTCAACAATTTAAGAAGCCACTATTATATTTTGTATATATTAATCCAGTAATAATGAGAGTCAACATATTTGTACTAAGATGTAAAAATTAAATATATAGGGTGTTGATTCAACATGAAATCAGTTAAATGCCAGAGACCTACATCAATTGCAAACATGTCCAGCATTGATGGAACTTGTGACCTTTTATTTCATCCGTGTGAAAGAATTGTAAGTATAATATAGCAGAATGTATATCTTTATTTTTTGACACATTCAAGTTGAACAATGTGGCTATTTAAAATACAAGTACAATACAAAATTGACAACATTTTCATTATATGAACATTTTTAATTTTATGTAAACAAGTTGCAAAACTCAGACCATTTTAAATGAATATAACTGGATCTTACAATAAACTTGTATTACTTTTTATGAAACGTTTAACTTTTTTTCTCTCCATGCACTACAGTGTCACTATCTTAACAGCACATTGGCCATTGTATTTACAGTAGGTGCATTTTCCATATGTTCTAATGGGTGATATGGAGACAGGTAGCAGGTACAATATATAAATAGTAGTACAGTACATTCTGAAATCATTCATACACATTCCGTACCGGCTTATCAATAAATAGTTTAACACTACATCTACCAAATGACTGCAACTTCCTAAGATATATTGAGCCAGTCCTGTTTTAGTCCTCTTTTCTTAATAGGGAAAAAAAGAATAACAAATCCCAAATGTTTTCCATTTGTTACTTAACCCCTCTTTGCACGGCCCTGATAGGGTCACAACTAAGTGTGGTGGAATAGATGGGTGCAGGGTCTCCCATACCTTTCTCTCAGGGTGCTGACGTCTGGGCTGACTAGTGTTGTAAGTGGATGGTAAAAAGGGCGCCGGGAACTTTATTAGACATACAGGTTATTTTATAGAGACATACTGGTTTCATACATGCTTCTTCTGTTGGTGCTCAGACAGCTTCCCAGGGAGGCACACATGGCTTGTCACCTTCTATTACCCTGGGTTAAGACATGCAATCTCTGACTCCAGTGAACTGGAGGCATTCCCAGGTACCGTACATGACTTTGTAGTGGTATACTTCTATCGAGGTTCCCATCTACCTATCTTCCTAAAAATTTGGAAGGCACGAAGAGTTTGTTGTCGGGAACGACCAAGTCCTTGGGAATGCGTCTCTGGGAGTGCAAAATCTTGTCAAGATTCTTGAAAGTAGACGTGGCGAGAATCCTCTCTTGTAGAAGGATGGTCTCCAAAGGTTCCTCTGGTCTCTCTTCAGAAGAATGTATTCAGGAGGGTGCGTCTGCCTTTACATTCTTGGTCCCGGGGATATAGGAAAGGTGAAAATCGAATCGAGGAAAAAAAAGAGCCCAACGAGCCTGTCGTGGACCAAGGCGTCGAGCGTTTTCTATGTAAAGAAGGTTCTTGTGGTCCGTGAGAATAGTAAACGGCTCTTTCGACCCCTCCAGCAGCTGTCTCCACTCTTGAAGAGCCATCTTTACGACCAGAAGTTCCCTGTTACCCACGTCATATTTCCTCTCGGCAGATGAGAATTTCTTGGAAAAATATGCACAGGGATGTAACTTATCTTGAGGCGTGGGTCTCTGAGAAAGAACGGCCCCAGCGCCGCAATCAGAAGCGTCGACCTCCAGGACGAAGGGAAGTTCAATGTTGGGATGACGGAGAATAGGTGCGGATATAAAAGCTTCCTTGAGAGTCTCGAAGGCGGAGATGGCCTCATTTGACCAAGCAGAAGGATCAGCTCCTTTCTTGGTGAGCGCAGTGAGAGGTGCCACAATGGTAGAAAAACTCTGTATAAACTTATGATAGTAATTAGCGAACCCTAAAAACGTTGTATGGCCTTGAGAGAATTGGGTCTTGGCCATTCAGTGACTGCTTGAAGTTTACCGGCATCCATCATAAAACCTTCATCGGAAATGATGTACCCCAGGAACGGAGTAGAGGTCTGATGAAAGGTGCACTTCTCCAGTTTGGCGTACAATTGATGTTCACGGAGACGGGAAAGGACATAGGAGGTATGGCGTATATGGTCCTGGAGATCTTTGGAAAAAATCAGGATATCATCCAAGTATACAATAACAAAAATATTGAGTACCTTACGAAAGACGTCGTTGATGAAATCCTGGAAGACAGCGGGAGCATTACATAAGCCGAAAGGCATTACCAGATATTCGTAGTGTCCACTACGCGTGTTGAAGGCCATCTTCCATTCATCCCCATTCCTGATGCGCACCAGGTTATAGGAACTACGTAGATCCAACTTGGAAAAAACCTTGGCCCCCTGTAATTTATCGAACAGTTCGGTAATAAGGGGAAGGGGGTAACGATTTTTAATAGTGATGTGGTTTAAACCCCTGTAGTCGATGCAAGGCCTCAACGACCCATCCTTTTTCTTGACGAAGAAAAACCCAGCCCCTGCTGGGGAATTGGAGTGACGAATAAAGCCTTTCTTGAGATTCTCCTGGATATATTCATCCATCACGTGAGATTCTGGTAACGACAAGGGGTAGGTCTTGGACTTGGGTAGGGAGTAACCAGGAACTAGATCGATTGGACAATCGTAAGTCCTGTGTGGCGGCAAGAGATCTGACTGTACCTTATTGAAAACGTCCCGGAATTGATGGTAAATGGAAGGTAGAATAACTTCGGGAACAGAGGTATTGGCCAGCAGTTGACGAGTCTCGCCTGACCTCGGCCTCCAGGAAATGGGAGCGGAGGAAGTCCAGTCATTGAGAGGATTGTTAAGCTGTAGCCAAGGAAGACCAAGGGTGATGGGTATCCCAGGAGCATGAATGGCATCGAGAACTAAGGTCTCCTTGTGTAGATGTGAAGACAGAAGCAAGGGAGCCGTTTCTAAGGAGATGTGGGCCGGGGTAAGAGGACTTCCATCGATACCGACGAGTGCGATGGGAACCTTCTTTCTCACTAGTGGTATACGGTTTACCCTGGCGAATTCTAGATCCACGAAGTTTCCTCCAGCTCCTGAGTCAATGAAAGCGGCGGTAGAAGTCTTAACTTATCGCCTGAAAGGAAGACTGGAAATGTAAGTTTCTTAGGGAGTTCACCTTTAAGAAGGGGACGTGGAGACATTACACCCAGAGAGAGCCCCTCTGTACACTGGGTGTTTCCGTTTCCCGGACACAATGGACACTCCCGAACCCAATGTTCCATGGATCCGCAGTAGAAACACAATCCCCCGGCGTGGCGGAACTGCCGTATCGGTATGCGGATGCGTTGTACCCCCAATTGCATTGGCTCTGGCAACTCCAGTGCAGGACGAAGAGGTGTGGTAGCACTTGAGGGAGCAGGAGTGCTGCTGAGAGTACTGGAGAACGGAACTTGAAAGTTATGAAAGCGAGCGCGCTGACGCTCTGAGCGGCGTACCTGGATGCGTTGATCCACTCGGTCGGCCAAATCAATCAGGACCTCCAGTTGATCCGGCCTGGATTGGCGAGAGAGTTCGTCCTTGATGGGATCTGCCAGGCCTTGCCAAAATACAGAGACGAGAGCCTCTTGTCCCCAGTTAGTCTCGGCTGCTAGAGTCCGGAATTCCACAGCATACTGTGTCACCATTCGCCATCCCTGAGTGATCTGGAGGAGAGAAACAGATGCCATCTCCCGACGAGCGGAGGAATCGAATACCCGTTGAAACTCGGCTTTAAATGCTGGGTAATCTTGGGTAAGGTCAGAACGTCGCTCCCAAACCGGGGAAGCCCAAGCCAGGGCGCTGCCAGTGAGGAGGATATAAATGTAGGCTACTTTCTTGCGATCAGTATTGTAGAGATGGGGGGCCATTTCAAACTGCACCTCACACTGGTTTAGGAAACCCCTACAATCTTGCGGTTCACCTGCATAAGGCTTGGGAGGAGGAATCCTTACATCTGAGCTGCTAACTGCGCTTGCGGAGTGGGGGCTTACATCTGGCGGGGTCGCGGTCGGTACCCTGTCTGAGAGTACTGTGACCTGGCGTGTGAGTGCCACAATTTGATCCGCCATGGCCTGGTTATGCTGAAGCAGATTAGAGAGAAACTGCTGTAGTTCGGTCTGGTTTGCGTCTTGTGGGCTCGACATAATGTTACGCCGGTGCTGCCCGCAGACCAGACCCGTCCCCTGTGCTGAGGTGGGACGTAGGGATACACGCACCCGCAGCAAAGGGAGTGTGTCCGGAGTGTGGTGTTATTGTTGCCAGGCCAGGTATAGTAGTGAAGACAATACTTGCCGGTACCGGTAGTAGAGAAGGAGTAGTTATTGCCGTTGCCAAGGTCAGGGATGCCAGAAGTCACGAAGTCCAAGTAGAGCCAAAGTCGAGAGCCAGAGGGGGTAGTCGTCCAATCCGCGTCAATACCTGAGGAGTCACTGAGAGAGTAGTCAAATGCTTCCATACAGAACTATGTCGAGCGACGAGTGATGGGAAGCACAGGCATAATAAAGCTGGGCAGGCCAATGGGAAAAGGGGGCAGGCCTGGAGGACTGCAAGCAGTCCTCCCTGATAGGAGAGAGGTGTTACAGCCCAGCTGAGTGTAATCATTGCTTTGCATTGAACTGTGTGATGCTTGGAGGCGACGCCTCACTGCAGAAGCAGAGGTTAAAAGTGCTCTGTTAGGCGTGTGCTCTGTAAGCTGAGACTGCATGCACATAACGTCTGAGGCTGGCGTGCGTATAGGCGTGCGTGTAGGAGGGCGTGGGCGCGCCCGGCACTGAGTAGAGGAATCGGCGAGGGGAGTGATCCCACGACGGCGGCAGGGGCGAGGAGCCGTGGAGGACGGTAAGGCAGGCTTGTTTTGTGTGTGCAGGGGCTCCCTGCGGAGAGGGAGTGCTTTGTGTGGGAAGCGAGGAGAACGCCGATTCCTGACACCAGACACCTGACAGGAGCTACTTTGGCAACATAAAATTAGCTACAGTGTACATGAAATAAGCTACAGTTAACTGGGGCCTTTCCTATATATTATCCTAACTCCCCATTTACCCCTTCAGTAGAGAATAGTAATCCCACTAGGGTGGTTACAGTTAGACTAGATATATCCTATGATGAGCAGTAGCACTACGGGGGGCAATTTACTAAGCAGTGGTCTCATATAAGACCCCTTCCTGTAAGCGAAGACCCCTTACAGACCATTTAAGTCAATTAGCTGCAAGGTGTCTTAACTAAGGCTGCTTAGCAAATATTGACAGTGGTCCTTGAGCATATACCAAAAATCCTTTTTAAATTGCTATAAATATAAATGCTATATTTGGATTTGATAAAAATCCAAGGGAAAAACTCTGCTGGCTGCTGTCCAGCATGTCCCATGCTGACTTGAGACATAGATGTTGAGATCCATCTCTCCTCTGTAGAGATAGGCGAACCTGTGGGAATCTGATCAGCAGATTTTCCCTGGCTTTCCCGGTAAAATCTGATCGGTGTAATGAAATCCTTGTCGCATTATGTAATTTGAAGACAAATTGTATTAAGTAAATGTAACGGGTATTCCCCCACCCCCAATCGCAGATAGAGTGAATGTGAGGGGGAACCTATATGTTACCAGGTGTGGTGCGTATACCTGCAGGTTCACAGGAGGCCTGAGCCTCCGCTGATGGGAACCTGGGGTGCTTCTCTGGAACGTTTCTTCAATCAGCGCCTCCACCTATGTGAGATTCTAGGAGTGTAGAATGGCCCTCACATGGGAACATCCATAAAGTAACCAGCCCACACCAAAGGTTATGGCTAAAAGGGTTTACTATAGGGATCAGTAACATAACACACAGTATCATCATATAGAGTATCAACAACTCTATGTAACAAAACATACATTGGGTGCAAGGGCACCAATATCCCCTTGGTTAAGGCCCTAGGCCTCTCCGCCCAATAGTAACACAACCATACAGTGCCCACAATAATCGGGTGCTCGGCACCAGTGTCCCAGTGTCCTGGACCCCCACCCAGATGTGTGGCAGCGCTGCTCACGTGTGTATAGTTGGTGCACTTATAGATACCTGCCCGGGCACACGTCCGTGCCCGGGTGTAAAGCTCTTCAAAAAGGGTCTGACGCAGGAACAGAAATCTGCCTCGCGGTGTCCCACCTCCGTGTGAGGTGTCTCCCTCGTGGAACGTCTCACCCGCAGAATGTCTCTTGCAGTACAGCCTGTCTGAGCCCAGACGCAGGCCACGATCACCGCATGCAACTGGCACCGATGATATCACATAACACTGTGCTGTAGAAAGCAACCCCCCCCCCCTTTGCACTGGAAGGCGCCTTTCCTGAAACTGCCAAACTAACTGCTGTGGCTGCACTGCAAAGCCACACTGTCTCTTCTTGTCAGAGCACACAGCACTGCAGCTGTGTCACTGACTAGACTCACTCTCATCTAAGGGCAGGGTCCCTACCTAAGGGGCCTTCCCTATGAACTTACCCACTAACCTGGTGGGGAGTGGGGCCTACCTGGGGCCTGGGGTTTCTCTGGCCTAGTACAGCAGAGCCCTGCTCTCTGTACACTACCTTCCCCAATCGCTTCCTGGATCCAACTGACTAGCGTGGTCTCTGTGCAACATTGTATCCTTCTCCAACAGGAGAAGCTGCAAACTCTATTTGCTGTCTGGCTGCACGTGATGTGGGTGAAAGAGCAGTCCCAGAGGCTGCTGGGAGTTGTAGTCTGTTATGGCCCTCTAACATTAGGGCCGCGTGCGCTATGTCTGCCGCGCCTGTGCAACCCTGTAATGGCCGCCACTGCTCTCTTCTGCACCTGTGTGACCTTGGGGAGTCCCTGCACTATGGAGCGCCATCTCTGCCCCTTCGCGCTCACTATATTGGCCGCCGCGTCGCGTCTGCGCATGCGCGAGCCTCCGTGCCCGCGTGGACATAACAAAGATGCCTCTGATGCCACCGAGAGACGCACTCGCCCCCGCAACTGCCTTCTCACTGGTGAAGGGAAGAGTAACGGGGAACCGGGGAGACAAACGGGACCTGGCTACATAAATAATGTATAAATGTATGACCTACAGAGCAAAGAAGAAAACAGCGCAAAAACTCTCATGGTGTAGTAAGTAGTAGAAAATACATTGGATCAAAAAAGTAGTAAGATATGCACATACAAAAAGGTAATAATTAAAAGCAGTGGGTGAAAAACCATAAATCCAGATGGGAGCCACGGGTCGTCACAACACAGTTCCGGTCATCAGGTGTATGGTGATACAGGGAACGTCCTCCCTCCGTCTTTGGGATAGATCCTCCTCAGGGGCCATTTACGTCTCCTTCCGAGAAGACTCCACTCTGTTGCGGAGTGCTGGAACTGCCTGCTCAGACAGGGGAACCTCCTGCAGCTGGCGCGTACCAAGTGACGCGCACTCAGTGACGTCAGAATCCTCCGAACTGGCTATTTTCAAAAAGGCAAATCCTGACAAATGAGAGAGTCCAATGTAGACACATTGTCTATGGCACAATGCCACGATCCAGTACTACAGTAGCAGCAGCAGTCCAACCAACCCACACCCAAACCCTGCCTACAACACAAAGGCTTAAAATTGAGATTGCAGCCCTATTTATATACTCTTCCCATAATAATTTGGTTTGATGGATTCAGATTTCGTTTGCAGGTTCGGATTCAGAATCGGATTCAGAATCTGCCTTTTTAAGACTAATACGTGGAATTCCGCGGGTGAAAGGAACTGGCCAATCAGCGTGGGATTCGATTTCCGTAAAAAATGTCACCCCTTTTCTACTCGTCTGTCAGCTCAGCACAGAGAGAGAGGAGCCTCTCCATCACCAGACAGTGCAGGACACGCCTTTTGAGCAGCTGTTATGTTTGAGGTGTGTGGGAAGGCTGGAGGAAAGAGGGGGAAAAGGTGAGGGCTTTGTGTGGGGGGAGAGTGTGATGGCTTTTTGTTGGGTGGGGGAAGGTCTGTGATGTAAGTATGAGAAAATAGATGAGTATGATGTGTAAGGGTGAATGTGAAGTGTGTAAGCATGGAGGGGATGAGTGACATCTGAAGAGGAGGGGTGCCCCATGATTTTGGGTGTGGATGTGTGCTTGTGAAAAAGGTAAGTGTTTTGCATGTAAGCGAGGTGGGTGTGAGTGAAGAACAGGGGTGCCCCAAGATTTTTTTTTTAAATCCTTCAGGGGTGCCCCTGCTCAAAAAAGGTTGAGAACCACTGTCTTAAGGTGATCATTTTTTTCAATAAGTAAAAGTATGGCGCATCATTGCAGGCATCCTTTTTTTTTTTTCTTTGAGAAAACTCAGCTGTTTTTCATTGGATGTCATCCAAATCAGCAACTAATTAAGAATCAATTCAGGACCATTAGTAATGGGAATTAGCAAACCAAGGTTCCATATTTCAAGAGAATTTGCTTTAATGAAAGTACTCCTGGAATTGGAAAAGTCAAACAGATAGTGTGCAGACACTTTTTTTTTTTTAGCTACACTAAACAACTGATCGTACATGCAAAGATGCTGAACTTGTAGCCCTCACTAATTGATCTACTTATCGTTCTTAAGGAAAGTAAAAAAATGAGTGCAGGTATTTACCGTGCATCAGTGGTTCAATAGCTATTTATAAACATTAGGCATGGTAGAGGTTTGCAGGCAGTCTTTCCTATCTACTTTTAAGCACACAATTATAACCTTGGTCTAAGAGACATTCTTTCTTCCAGTAGTCAAAGTCCCATTAGTGATACTGTGAGTTTCATTTTGTTAAGCATATGGGTAGAGGTCTTTGGGATCCCTATTTAAAGATTTATATTATACATATGTACTTGTAAGGAGTGGTCATATTTAAAGCAAATACGTATTTATTTAAAAACAAGTGTGTGTGTTACTGTAAATCAAAAAAGAAACCACAAATTATATATATATAGAAAATGGAAATAGTATATATATATATATA